>NW_006400088.1:1554015-1572942 GCF_000299155.1 Elephantulus edwardii | reverse complement strand
TCATATGTTGTTCCATGAAATTCTTCTGTGTCTGGCAATTCCTTTGGATACAGTGACTCAGTATATTCCTTCCATCTTCTTTTAATACTTCCAGGATCATTTAATAATCTGCTTGAAGCATCCTTGATTATAGCAACTCAAAGTTTGAATTTTTTCTTCAGTTCCTTGAGCTTAAGAAATGCTGAGCGAATTCGGCCCTTTTGATTTTCTGACTCCTACTCCTTGCACATTTCATCGTAATATTTTACTTTATCATTTCACGCTGCCTTTTGAAATCTTCTATCCAGCTCTTCAGTATCTTGAATTCTTCCTTGTGCTTTGGCTTCTCTCCACTCCAGTGCAGTATTCAGAGTCTCTTCTGACATCCCTTTTGGTCTTCTTTTCCTCTTCTGTCTTTGCAATGACCGTTTGCACTCTTCCTGAATGATACCCTTGATATCCTCCCACAACTCATATGGTCTTCGCTCATTAGTGTTGAAGACCTCAAACCTATTCCTGAGATGGTTCTGAAATTCAGGTGAGATATACTCAAAGTCATATTTTGGTTCCCGTGGATTCTGTTTAATTTTCCTCAGCTTCAGCTTGAACTTGCATATGAGTAGTTGGTGGTCTGTTCCACGATCAGCTCCTGGCCTAGTTTTCACAGCTGATATTGAGTTCTCCAAGGTTTCTTTCCATAGATGTAATCGATCTGGTTTCTATGCATACATACCATCAGGTGAAAACCATGCACATAATCTGCATTTATGTCTCTTTAAATAAGTTATTGTGCAAAATTCAATCATTCTCTCTCCAGCTCCATTTCTGTCACTGAGTCCATGTTTTCCAACTATTGAATCTTCTTCTCTGTTCCCAAATTTTGCATTCCAGTCACCCATTATGATCAATGCATTTTGATTACATGTTCAACTGATCTCCAACTCCTTTTATCTTTTTATTTTAGTAATTAAATGTTGATCATTATAATTTATGGATTGCATTGTATATTAATAAAATATATATTAAATAGTTAAGTACTTATGACATTATTCTCTCCTTTAGTTGTATGTTTTGTTTAGCTTTATTTATCACGAATGTTTATTTATGTAGAATCCATTTTCTAGTACAATAAATATCATTATACTTTATCTAGATAATAAATAAAATATTGCATGTAGAGAAAAGCATTTTTCTTTTTGGCAGCGTAATGGGCAAAAACCTTCTTTCATCATCTCTAATTGAAAAATTTTAAAAATGGAGAAGGATGGATTAATTATGTTTTGAGATGTATTACACTGAGCTAGATAAATAGAAGGATTCAGCAAAAGGCTAAAAGCAATTTAAAGGGTTTTTTCTGTAGTACCACAGCAACTTCCATCCTAAAAGAGCTCTCTACCTAACCTGGTGATCTGGAACCTATGTTATGATGGTAAATGGATTATAGGATAGAAAGAGTCCAACCCAGAGCATTACAGTCAAGAATCCTAAAACTGTATGGCTTAGCCCTGGTTAAAAGGTGAACATGAATTGAAGCAGCATATGAGATGATAAAGATAGCACAGGTTATGACAAAGTCTAGGTCTCTTGTTCATAGTGTTTCTATGAGTTGTACTCAACTCCAGGACACTTTAAAAATAACAACATGATTGACAATCTATATCTTGCAAGTGACCCAAAATTTGCTTGCTGAATGAGAGCGAGACTTGAAGTGCTTGCTGCAGAAGATCAAAGCCTTTGCTATAGACTATATCTCAATAGGAAGAAAACAAAATTTCTTACCACTGGACCAATAGGCAAAATTATGGTAGATGGAAATAAGATTGAAATTGTCAATGACTTCATCTTATTGGGATTTTCAGTCAACATCCTTTGTACCAGCAGTCAGGAGATCGAAAATCCGGATATACTGCAGTCAGGGACCTCTTCAAATTACTGATGAACAATGATGTCACTTTGAGAACGAAAGTGTACGGATTCATGGTATAGTCTTTTCAAGTACATGGTATGCATCTGAGAACTGAACAATGAATAAGGATGACAGAAGAATTGATACCTTTTTGCTGTGATGTTGGAAAAGAGTATTGAAAAGAGTATAAGTCCCATGAACTGCCAAAATAACAGAGATATATGTCTTAGGGAAAGTAAGGTCAGAGTGCTCCTTGGAGTCAATGTTGACAAAGCTTTATCTAAAATACATTTGGCATGTTGTTAGCAAAGACTATTCCTTGGAGAGAGTAGCAGGCTTGGAAAGGTGGAGGATCAGTGAAGAGAGGAAGACCTTCAACCAGATGGATTGACACAGTGACTTCAGCAATGGGCTCAGATATGTCAGAAATGATGAGGATGGCACAGGATATAGTACATGGTCAGATCTGTTGTTCATAGGGTTCTATAGGTTGTGCTTGACTTTATGGCACCTAAAATGTGTAGATGAAAATAATTCAGTACTTATAGCCTCGCATCCATGTTTACAATAGCCTATGAATTCATGCCATCTGGATGATTGAAAAATCAGACACTGATAATTTATTTCACTAAGGTCTCAGGTTGATGATAACTTTAGGTGACCAAAAAGCAAATTAAAATCTTCTCTATAGAAACATTACTTGGGGCAAGCAAGTTTCTGTGAGTAAAGGTGAAAAGTATGTGGACTAATATTTCAAACTCACAAGGAGGTAACAGAACAAGGCAGAATGTGACTGAGCATATTTTATACAGTATAGTGCTCAGATCCTGAACAGAAAATATGCTGAGTAGGTTCTAAGATACAAACACAAGAAAATTGGAAGATGAAGAATGATATCTTTTTAAAATTAACAAAAGTTGGAAAAAAAAGGATTCTCAAAGATGACAGGTTAAATAGCAAATCAAATAAGATTAAGAAGAGAATTTACTATTTGGAGCTTTACCCCTAGGTCTCTGATCCACCGTGAGCTGATTTTTGCGTATAGTGTGAGATGTGGATCCTGCTTTAGCTTTCTGCAGGTAGCAATTCAGTTTTGCCGGAACCAGTTGTTGAAAAAGATGTTGTTGCCCTGTTTTGAGATGTTTTGCTTCTTTGTCAAATATCAGTTGGCCATAGAAAGATGGGTTAATTTTTTTATTCTCTATTCTGTCCCATTGTTCTATATGTCTGTCATTGTACCAGGACCATGCTGTTTGGGTAATCATAGCTATATAGTGGGTTTTGAGATCAGGAAGTGTTGTGCTTCCTACTTCCTTTTTGTTTTCTAGAAATGCTTTGTTTACTTGGGTCACTTTCTTCTCCAAATAAACTTGCCAAATACCTTTCTATCTCTTCGAAAAATGAATTGGTCATCTGTATTGGGATTGCATTAAACATGTAGATTGCTTTTGGTAAGACTGTCATTTTCACTATACTTAGTCTTCCTATCCATAAGCATGGAATCTTTTTCTATTTATTTAGGTCTTTTATTGTTTTTTAAAGAAATATTTTTGTAGTTTTCTTTGTTCAGGTCTTTTGTATCTCTACTTGGGTATATTCTTAAGTATCTCAATTTGTGGCTGGCTATTGTAAATGATATTGCTTTCTTATTTTCCTTCTCTGTATTTTCTTTGTTACTGTAGAGGAATCCCACTGGCTTTTGAATATTGATCTTGTATCCTATTAAATTGGTCTACTATCTCTAACAGCGTATTTTGTTGAGTCCTTGGGATTTTCTGTGTGAAATATCATATCATCAGCATTTAGTGACTGTTTTACGACCTATTACAGAACTTGATGCCTCTTATTTCCTAGAAGGCCTCACTTATGGTATAAAGAGGTTGACAAATACAGCCAAAAATGCACAATTAGGAGAGGATAAATTGATGAATGAGACCTTTTAAAGATTAAATCCCTGTGCACATCAAAAATTTTTCCAATATGGTGAAAAGGAAGCCTAATAACTGGGGAAAAATATATTTGGTAATGCCATGTCAGAGAAAGAATACATAACGAAAATTTACAGAACACTGCACATCCTTCCAAGAAAAAGACTGATAAGCCAATCACAAAATGGGCAAAAGACAAGTGAAAATGAAATAATAAGGAACATGGTTGTTTCTGATTAGCAGGGCAGAGAAATTTGTCATCTCAGTTTTTATTGTGCCACTTGAGTTGACTACAACTCATAGGGATCCTTTGAACAACAGATCTGAATCTTAACCTACCCTATGCCATTCTCCGTATATACTCAAGACCATTATTACTGTCATTTTGTCAATCATCTTCTTGAGAGTCTTCTTCTCTTTCTCTGAACTTCTACTTTTACCAGTGTGATATTTTTTTAAAAAATATTTTATTAATTTTAATGAACATTTACAGAGATTTTGGATTTCCATTCATTCACTGTTGCACTTTTCTTCCTGCCCAGCCCTCCCCCCACCCCCCTCAGTACACTCCTCTCTTTGAAAAGCAAAAGAAAAATTCCTTCTTTGGTATACAATCCACCCCTCCCACTATTCCGAGTACACTTCACCATGCAACCTTAATTCTGGACTCTATCTGGTATTTTTTTCCAAGGACTCCTAACAACATGTTCAAAGTATTAGAGAAATCATTTCACCATTCTTACCTCTAAGGACCATCCTGGCTACACTTCCTCCAAAACAGATTTGTTTGATCTTTTGGCAATCTTTGGGATATTCAGTACTCTTTTCCAACACCACATCTGAACAACATCAATTCTTCTGTTATCTTCATTAACTGCCAACTTTCAGATACATAGGAAGAAATTGAAAATAGTGTGGCTTGGAAAAGGTACACCTTAGTCTTTAAATTGACATTGTTATTTAGCACTTTGGAGAGGTGCTAGACAGTTGTTGTTGTTGATGTTAAGTGCTATCAAGCTGATGACTGCTCTTAGCGACCCTATGAACAATGAATCTGAACCTTGACCTATCTTTTGCCATCCTTATAATCTCTGATATATTCAATTCCAACATTAGTCACTGTCAATTCATCTCATTGAGGGTATTTCCCTCTTTCATTGACTCTCCAACTTTCCAAACTTAATATCTTTTTGAAATGACTAGCTGCTTCTAAGCTTGGAAGGAGGAGTGGCATCTTCTTCCGAAATAGCTTGCCTCAGGAAACTCTATGAACTTGGACAAACAATAAAAGTTATACAAGTGTTCAGGTCTTTTGTGCATAGGGTCGCTACTGAGTCGTCTACTATTTGATGGCACCTAACAACAACAACAGCCCCTCCTAACAACATGTACAAAGTATGTAAGACTAAGTTTCACTCTCCTTGTCTCCAAGAACCACCCTGGCTTCACCTTTTTCAAGATGTGCTTGTTTATCCTTTTTGTAGTCCATAGGATATTTAGTACTCTTTTCCAATACCACAACTCAAAGGCATTAATTCTTCTTCTGTCATTCTTACTCATTGTTCAACTCTCAAAAACATTTTAGATATAGAGGAAGCTTTCACTCTAGAAGAAAGGGTGACTCTTTTTGAGCTCCTCCTACTAGCTATCTTCATGCAGTTAGGTATCTTCTTAATCTCTTTTTCCCTTCTTTGTTAAGTCTCTTTTACATCAGAAGAGGGTGACTGAAGACACATCCTCCATTTAAACTTGCCCCTTAGCATAACAAAGATGATTCACACACAAATGCATTATAGCCACATGCACAGAGTTTAAAATTTAAAGCATATTTTGAACAGACACACTTCAGCTCATGACAACTCACATGATCCTTCTCCAGGGACTGGTTCTTCCTTAATATGTCCACAGTAAGGAAAATGGAGTCTCTCCATCTTTGCTTTTAAGTGAAATTGCACTGCTTCTAGAAGACATATTTGTTTATTCTGTATTAATCCAGGATACTTTCAATATTCTTAACAGCTACAATTGGATTCATAAACAAGAAGACAGTATCTTTATCCAATGTTATAATTCAAATATGTCAATACTTCTCCAGTCTTTATTTTTCATTATCCAGTAGTCATATGTATATGAGCTAAAAAACTCATTGCTATTGAGTCAGAATAAACTCAAAGCTGACCTTCAATGGGGTTTCAGAATCACATGGATGGAGAAGCCTATCTTCTATACAGCAACTACTAGTAGAAAACATGCCAAAGTAAAAGAGCTGAACAAAATATTTCAAAGGGCAGCTAGAGAAGACAAAACAATTATAATGGAACATGCAGAGAGCTAGAATTGTAGAATAAAAAGGGAAGAACTCATTCTGCATTTCTCAAGCTGAGAGAAAAGAAACATTTAAGCCTCAAGTTACAATATTAAATGATGGTATGGGCAATATATTGAATAACCCAGAAAGTATCAAAAGAAGATGAAGGAAACACACACAATAACTGTACCAAAAATAAGTGATTAACACTGAAAAATTTCAGGAAAAAATACCATGTGAGCAGAAACCAATGGTCATGAAGGAGGAATTGGAAGCTGCGTTGAAGGCATTGGCAAAAAATAAGGCCCCAGGAATAACTGTGTCCAGCACAAATGCAAGAAACTTCAGGTCACATACTGCTACTGTTTCTCCACAGCAATTCCACAATCTCTTTACCACCATCACCAGGGTCTTGCTCTCACCAGGGTCTCATTCTCATTAGGGTCTCACTTTCACCAGGATCTTGCTCCAGTCTGCCTCAAGTATTGCTATCTAGTGTGGAAGTGCTCTCTTTCTTATCCTAGTCTCACAGCTGTTAGTGATTTGCATGCATTTGTACTTAAGTTAGCTGGAGACTCCAGAGGGGTTTTAAAGTAATGGCCAAAAGCAGCCAACTTTTAGGCTAATGATGCAACATCTTATTCGTTATCCTTCTGTTTTTACACCAATGATCTTATGCAGTATTTGTTCTTATGAGACTGAGTTTGTTTACTCAGCATAATGCTCTCTAAATTCTCTCATGTTATATAGTGTTTTAAAAAGTCATTACTCTTTAGTGCTGTATAATAATCTGTTTTATGAATTAAAATTCATTGTAGTCAAACTTATTTTTTAAATAGTGTACAGTTCCAAAAAATAATAAAATAGTGTACAGTTCCTTCTACCACTTATAAAATTGTGGTCTAGGTGGGAGTTTATAGAGCAAATTAATTTTCCATTCACCAGTTTATATGAATTTTGTTTTGTGCCACCAATTGCCAAACCCCCAAAGTAGTAGCACTCATCTTACTTTTAGGTGTGGATTTTGTTTCAATTATCTTTCTTTTTATCCCCTTTATATCTCCTGAGGTTTGTTTTTTGGAAAATGGTACCCTTTTAGTCTTATTTGATTGGTTATCCTGAGTAGTATCTTCCTCTTAATGTGTCTGTCTGTTCACTTATTATTCATGTTACAGATTGAAATTCCTTGCAAGGTGATCTCTGTGAAGTAGCATCAATTATAGATTTGAAGACTGTCTAAGGGTCACAGTCTCAGGAATTCCCTAAATCCCTATCATACTTGACATTTTTTTTTAATGATTTTTAAATTCTACTTTATACTTCAACATCTCCACCAGTTTAACCAGGACCTCTGTGAGCCGAATCAGAGTAATTGGTAGTAACAGTTCTTCTGGTCTCAGGATAGTGGAGGCTGTTGTTTGCATAGTCCATCAATATAGTGGACAAATTACTTCCCTGTGTCTTTTATTGTCTTCATTATTCTCTCTTTGGATGCGTAGATGCCAGTAATTGCATCTTAGAAGGAAGGGACACACAAAGTCACTGTATCAAAAAGCATTTGTTGACACTGAAACATTTCAGAAATTAGCGAATGACCAAGATCCAATAGTATTGAAGGACAAAGTCTAGGATGTATGGAAGGCTTCGCCAAAAAAAAATAAGATCCAAGGAATTGAATAAATACCAACAACCTGTTTCAATACATACATGCAAGCTTGAATGTGCTCATTACTTACCAGAAAAGATTTATATTTGTTTCCATTCCTAAAAAAGGAAACCCAAGATAATATGAAAATTATTGAACAATATCAAGTTGTGGTATTAGATATGAGTACTGAGTATCTCATGGACTACCAAGAAAACAAACAGTTCTAGCTTGGTGAGAGTGAAACCAGAGTGTTCCTTGGAAGCAAGGATGGTGAAACTTCATCTCACATACTTCAGCCATATTGCTCAGAAGAGCCAGTCCTTGAAGAAGGACATCATACTTGATCAGCATAAGAGAGTAAGATTTTCAATGAAACAGATTGACACAGTGACGGTAGCAAGGGGCTCAAGTTTGTCAGAGATGGTGAAGACAGCACAGTATAGGTGAGGTTTCAGATCTGTTGTTCATAGGGTTTCTATGAATTGCAATCAGACTTTATGGCTTTTATTTTATTTTATTAATTTTAATGAACATTTACAGAGATTTTGGATTTTCATTCATTCATTGTTGCACTTTTTTTACCCCCTTCCCCAGTTCGCTCCTCTCTTTGAAAAGCAAAAGATAAACTTCTTCATTGGTATACAATACCCCCGACCCCATGGCTTTTAACAACAACAATATAATCATCAATATATGCAAGTAAAATCTTGCTGAAGATTATAAAAAACCAATTGGAACAGTACATCAGTTGGGAACTATAAGAAAATTAAGCTGAATTCCAAAACGGCTATAACACGAGTGATATTATTGCTGATGTCAAGCAGAACATATTAGAAAGATGTTTACTTGAGATTTATTGACTATGCAAAAGTATTTAATTATATGGATAGTAAGAAATAATAACATCAACAAGTTTGGGACCTCAGAATACTTAGTCGTGCTTACATGAAATCTATACATAGATCTAGACATGTAGTCATCCTGACAGAACAAGAGAATACTCCATGATGCAAATTTAAGAAAGATGTATATTAGGGTTAGGTTGTATCATTTCTCCATACCAATCCAATATATAAGAGGAGTAAATAACTGGAACAGTTGGATCAAATGAAGAAGCATGTGGCATCAAGATTAAAGAAAGACTCATCAACAATCTGCATTATGCAGAAGACACCACCTTCTTTCCTGAAAGAGAGGAGGAAATATTTACTGCAGAAGATCAAAGAAATATCTCAAAATAAAGAAAACAAAAATCTTCACCACTAGAACCAATAAACACATCATGATAGCTGATGAAAAGATTGAAATGACTGATTATTTAATTTTACTAAGATTCACAATCAACATCCATAGTAACAGCAGTCAAGTAATCAAAAGATGTATCCCATTGAATAAATCTGTTGTCAAGGGCTTCTTCAAAGCACTAAAGTACTAAAGAACAATGATTTCAGTTTAAAGATACAGGTGGACTTGATCTAATTATGGTCTTTTCAATTGCTTCCTTTGCATCTGAAAGCTGGACAATGAATAAGGATGACAGAAAAATTGATGCCTTTGAATGATGGTGTTGGGAAGAGACTATCCTGTGGACTGCCAAAAAACCCCAACAAGTCTGTCTTGGAAGAAGTGAAGCCAGGGTGCATCTTCACACACTATGGACATGTTGTCAAAAGGGACCAATCTTTGGAAAAAGATGTCATGACGAGGAAAGTGGAGGATCAGAGAAAGAGGAAGATCGTCAATAAGAAAGATTAAAATTCAGTGACTATAAGAGTGGTTCCAGCATAACAGAGAGCATGAGGTGAGGCAAGCTTCAGATTTATTGTTCTTTGAATTGTTATGCGGTCAAGTATGACTCATAGTGTGACCCCATGAACAAAAGATCTGAACCTAGCCCTGTCCTGTGCCATCCTCACACTTTCTCACATACAAAATCCCACTGCAGCAGTCATTTTGTTAATCAACCTGGTTGAGGGTCTTCCTCTCCTTTGCTGACCCTCTACCCTTCCCAACATCATGGCCCTCTCCAAGTAAAAGCACCTCCTAGCAATATGTCCAAAGTATGTGAGGAAAAACTTCGTGATTACCACTATCATTCAAATATATGTGCCAACAACCAGATACAAAGAGAAGGAAATAGTAGATTTCTACCAACTTTTGCAGTCAGAAATCAATTGAACATGCAATCAAGATGCATTAAGAATAATGAGTGACTTCAATAAAAAAGTTGGGAACGGGGAGAAGGATCAGTAGTCAGAAAACATGGATTTGATAACAGAAACGAAGCTGGAGGTAGAATCATGCAATTCTCTATAATCAACGATTGCTCATTGTAAATACCTTTTATAAGAAACAAACTATATACATTGATTCCACCTGATGGAATGCACAGGAATCAGATTTATTGTATCTGTGAAAACAATCACTAGAGAAGCTATGATCAGCTGTGAAAACTAGGCCAGACCATTAAGTACTCATATTCAAGTTCAAACTAAGGCTAAAGAAGCTTAAATAAAATCCATAGGAACCAAAATTTGATCTTGAGTCTATCCCACCTGAATTTTCAAAACCAACTCAGAAATAGGTTTGAGGCTTTGAACACTAATGAGCAAAGACCAGAAGAGCTGTGGGAAGATATCAAGAATATCATCCAGGAAGAATGCAAAAGGTCATTGTATAGGGAGAGGAGGAAGAAAAGACCAAGATGGATATCAGAAGAGATTCTAGATATTGCACTAGAACACCAAGTAACCAAAGCAAAGGGGAAAAGTCAGGAAGTTAGGAACCTGAACAGAAGATTTCAAAGTGCAACTTGGGAAGACCAAGCACTGTCTTATAATGAAATGTGCAAAGAGCTCGAGTCAGAAAACCAAAAGGGCTGAACTCCCTCGTCATTTCTTAAGCTGAAGGAATTGAAGGACAAATTCAAGTCTTGAAGTGTAATACTTAAGGGTGCTTTGGACAAAATAGTAAATGATCCAGACAGAATTAAAAGAAGATAGAAAGTGTATACAGGGTCACTGTACCAGAATGAATTGGCTGACTTCAAAGAATTTTATGAAACAGCATATGATCAAGAGACAATGGTGATGGAGGAAGTTCAAGGACCTCTGAAGGAACTGGCAAAAAACAAGGCCCCAGGAACTGACAGCATACCAATTGACATCCTTTAACAGACTAATGATGTTCTGGACATGCACAGCATGTTATGCCAAGAAATCTGGAAAACAACCACATAGCCAACTGATTGGAAGAGATACATATTTGTTTTCATTCCAAAAAATGATGAGTGTGGAAATTATCATTCGTATCACATGCAAGCAAGATCCTGCTGAAAATTATGCACAAACAACTGGGACAGCACATCAACAGAGAGCTGCCAGTTGTGCATGCTGAATTTAGAAGAGGTCATAGCAATAAGAATATTATAGACAATGTTAGATGCATTGTCTGAAAGCAAAGAGTACCAGAGGAATGTCTATCTGTGCTTCATTGACTATGCAAAGGCATTTGACTCTGTAGATCACAACAAACTGTGGCTAACTCTGAGAAGAATGGGAATCCCTGAACACTTGATTGTGCTTATGCAAAACCTATACTTGGACCAGGAGGCTGTCGTCAGAACAAATAAACTCGGCATGGTACAAATCAGGAAATATGTGTGCCAGGGGTGCATCCTATCTCTATACTTTTTCAGTCTATATGTGGAACAGATTATCCTGGAGACTGGGCTCTATGAGGAGGAATGTGGCATAAGGATTGAAGAAAGTCTCATCAACAACCTTCATCATGCAGACGACACAGCCTTGCTTGATGAAACTGAGAAGGACCTGAGTGAGGCCTTTGGTGCAGAAGTTGAAGGACTGCAACCTTCAATATGGATTGAAACTCAGCATAAAGAAAACAAAGATTCTCCCCATTGGGCCAATTGGCAGCATCATGATAGATGATGAAGAGAGTGAGATTGTTAATGTCTTAAGTTTGTTTGGCTTCATAATAAACACTCTTGATACCATTAGACAGGAAATAAAAATATTAATTGCATTGGGGAAAATCTGCTGTCGGGGAGCTGTCTAGAGTACCAAAGAGCAATGATTTAACTTTAGAGATTAAGGTGTGCCTGACCCATGCCACAGTCTTTGCAATTACTTGCTGTGCATCAGAAAGCTGGACAATTACTAAAGATTTTAGAAGAATTTGTGCTTTTGAGTTGTGGTGCTGGAGAAGAGTATTGGATATATCATGGACTGCTAGGAGAACAAACAGATTCGTTCTGGAGAGGGTGAAGCCAGGCTATCCCTTGGAGGCTAGGATTCTGAAGCTCCGTCTGCATACTTTGGGCATGTTGCAAGGAAGGACCAGTCCTTGGAAAAATACATCATGATTGGAAGGGTACAAGGTCAGCGCAAGAAAGGAAGACCCTTTATGAGATGGATTGATTCAGTGACTGGGGTAATGGAAATAAGTATACCAGAGACAATGAGGTTGGCTCAGGATAGGTAGGGTTCAAAGCTGTTGTACATAGGGCACTATGAGTCACACGCAACTTGAAAGCACAAAACAACAGCATCACATATATAAGCAGGGTTCAGAGCCATTGTGCATAGGGTCAATCTGTCACAGTTGGCTCAACGACACATAGCAACAAATTATAACATAAGGATGTTAAAGCCACAACAAAATATGTGGCTTTTAAGTGTAGAGATTTATTGGACTACAGTTTTAGGGGCTAAAAATTCTAGCTTAGGATATCAGTAGTTCACCTCCAGTGGCTCTAAGAGGGATCCTTCTTTCATTGTTCAGTTTTTGGTGGCTTTGAGCACACCTTGGCATGTTGTTCAACGTCATATAGCTGTCTGATTTCTATTTGTCTCTTATCTAGCATTAGGACTCACCTACTGCTCTGGTGGCTTAGTGGTAAGGAATTGTGCTACATGTGCAAAGGGATGTAGTTTGTAACCCACCAGGTTCTCTGCAGGAACAATCAACTCTCATGTGATTTACTGCCTCTGAAAACCCATTGGAGGGTCAGCTGTGGTTAGTTTCAACTGCATGGTACACAACAAAAACAACAACATGAATCAGAACTGGCAAAGGATTTTTCAGCGTAAGGTATCTAGTGATAAACCAAATAATCTAACTTTGGGGTACGCAATGATAAAAGGCAATGCTATTTCATAGTTTTGATTCTTAATTTTCCTTTCTCAAACCTAAGGATCTCATTATTCCCACTCTCTGTGTACAATATTAAGACAAAATTGATACAGAACTGACCAAAAATTTGCATGTAAAGTCTGGCTTGAATTTTCTAGGCAGGTATCCTATCAAGTTGAGGAAATTACACTGTCCTAAATTTTTTTCCAACAAGGCACCATAGTAGATTATTTGGCTGCCACCACTCTCATCACTGTGCAGCTGCTACCCTGTTGTTTGTCCTAAGCTCCCTCGAACTCTACAGAAGTCAGATGGAATATAAAACATACTGGGGGCCAGGCTGGCATAAGTAATAAGGAAGCAGATTGTGTATCCAATGAAGAGGCAGACATAGCTGGTGGTTCAAGCCCAGCTAAAGCAAAGCAATTTTTGCATTTGATATGCTAACACATTGTTGAGGCTTGTCTCTCTAACAGAGGAGTAAAAGGTTTTACATTTGATCCTCAACCTTGTTCCCTAAGCCCAACCCCCTTATTTTTCAGATTTTGACCTTACTAAAGAAGTATCATAACTATTCCATTCTTAAAAGGGGAAAGTCAGAGATATGTTGAGGAGAGAGAAAATGAAATTTTGCATCAGGCAAAATTTCTGCACAGATATTTCAGAAGGGTTCATAATTCTGTGGCTGTATACAAATGATCCATTTTGTTAATCTGAATTTCTAGGATCATTAAATTTTTTTTCTCTGCTCTGAAGTAGTTTATTACTTAGAGAGAGAGAGGGGGAAAGCTGGTTTAAAACCAGGTAAGGGAAGAAAGCTGACAAAAACATAAATTAGAGGAAGAACTTAATTTAAAAAGTGTCAAAAAGGATAGATAGTTTTAGTTCAATAATAAAGCCTGGTTCAAGAGCCTTCTGTCTTTAAATAAAGCATTCAAGCACTCTATTACCTGTATACAACCAATCTTTGATTTCCAATCTAAGTCTATTTTGCTTCTTGTGATTAGCATACAAATGTGAAAAAAGAAAAAAGTGGTTACATGCATGACGAGTAGGACATGCCTTTGACTTTAATGTAAGCGTTTGTCAGGCAGAGGTTTTGAAATTAATTGCTGCTTTGTAGCCATCTTTGAAAAATGACTCTTATCCATCTTTTCTGTTTCCACTTTATGTTCATCATATGCACTGTAAGCATGCAAACACATATTTTTAAAGAAATAAAATGTAACAGCATCTAGCTATTTGCTAATACTTGTGAGCCAGCATAGTAACTTTAAACAATAAGATTCTCTCTACTAAGCAGCTTTGAGTCCAGACAGAGAGCCTAAGTTCTGTGACTTTACTCTGTCAAGAATAACATGCCAGATGTAAGAAATGAGGATACGAAATGTTGGCCTAGATCTAGAATGTTACTGATTAACACTAACAAAAAATTGATACTAAAGGAATCCTCTTTTATTTTTACCTTTGAGCACAATGTTTAACCACCATCTTCTGGGCTGTTTGCAAAGAATGACTTCATTTTACCTAAGCATGCTGCTACTTTAAGCTCAGCAGAGCTAAGAGTTAGAACTCCCCAGTCATTAGGAAAGGTGCTAAACCAAAGGTCAGTGGTGTGCATCCACTAGTTGCTCTTTTTGAGAAAAACATGTAACTATCTACAGCCTCTGAAACTGGTCACTGTGTGTCACAATATCTGAATTGACTGGACAACAGTGGATTTGGGAATAATAGGTTAGTAGTTAGGAGTTATGGGGTTAATTGTTAAGTGGGGCCTTACTGCATTTTTACTAGAGGTAACAGACTTCTGTGGAGGATCTTTGGTTCCTGGAGAGACTTGATTCCCCCATATCTTAGCTTGGAGCTTGCTAAAACCACAAAACTTGCCAGAGGCCTTGTAGAAATACTGAGGTTAGACTGCAGCATCAATGACTATTGACTGATGGCCCCATTTACATCTGAGACAGTTATTATGCATGAAACCACCCAAGCATCATTTGTTTCAGGGATTCCAACTCATCATTTTTTCTCAGTTCCTTTCTGGTTCAGGGTCAAAAGCGAATAAAAGATCTCAGGATGATTCCATTTGGGACAATGGTATTTTGTCCCTTATTTACAGACAGTTGTTTAAAATGCATCACAGTTTTAATATGTGAAACTGTCCTTTCTCAGTACTTCATGAAAGTACAAGAAAACTCACTGCTATAAAGCCAAGTTCAAGTTCAAGCCATCCTCCCTTAAGTTATTGAGGCTGCAAATCATTATGGGAGGAGACTGCACATCTTTCTCCTGTACAGTGGCCGGTGAACTTGAACTGTAAACCTTTGTGTTAGCAGCCTAGCAATGTACTGTACTGCTGGGGTTTCTTGTAAAGGCACCAGGAGAGTGCACAAAGTCTGGAGTGCTTACACACTTAGCACACAGCTTCCTCTGCAAATAGCTGAGCACAGAGTGTATCTGAACTCACAGGCCCAAGTCTGTAAGCAAAGGACAAAGAGAAACTCAATAGCTCAGAGTCACTGTCAGCTTCAAGGGGATCTGATTTTAAGGCAAATGTCTTCACTACTTTTTAAATTTTTTTTTAATTTTTATTTGTATTGGTTTGCTTACAAAGTTTATAGATATTATGTTTAACCCAAGTCTTTATTCACATTATGTTTCATACAATCATTCCCATACATTATGTTTTATAAAATTAATCATCATTGGGCTATGCCCATCATTACCCTAGAAAATTGATGAATGAAACCTTCTAAAGATTAAGTCCCTGTTTTCATCAATTACTTTTTCCAACAGAGTGAAAAGAAAACCTCCCATCTGGGAAAAAACATTTGGTAATACCATTTCAGATGAGGGTCACATAATAAAAGTTTATAGACTACTACTGAGCCTCCAGAAGAAAAAGACTGATAACTCAGTTACAAAAAGCACAAAAGACATGGAAAGAGAGGAAGACATTCTGATAGCCAACAGACACATGAAGAAATGTTCAAATCCACTGGCAATAAGAGAGATGTAAATAAAAACCATAATGAGATATCATCTCCTCTTTTGAGATAGGTTTCAGAGTCAATTCTGGATAAGAAATTATTTAACACTTATATAGGGAGGTCATTTGTGGCCTTCTGGTGTGAATCTGTGCTGCAGTCTCAAAGGCATGAAGTTCAAATCCACCAACTGCTTTGATGAAAAGGGTGGACAATCTCTTCCTTTACTGCTTCTGAATACTCACTGGAGGGTCAGCTATGAGTCAGTTCTGACTTGATGGCACTCAGCAACATACTGCATGATAGTTTAAAAATAATATATAATTTAATATATGTATGAGGAAGGCATTATCATTGTATTCATTTACCAACGAAGAAATGAAATCTCAACTCTTTCAATCAAATGTCATAGATTAGTCACAACAAAAGACTTTAAGATGAAACAAAATGTATTTTAATTTTTTCATATGAAGAATTCAGCAAGCACCATATGGGCAGAGTGCTGAGACAAGTGGCATGCTGGCTACCAGCCCAGTGTGAGGGCAATATCCTTTACTGGTGTCATTGATCATCACTTTCACTCAAGCTCAAGTTCACTCTCATTAAGTCTGTTCCAACTTGTACCAACATTCTAATTTCTGAGGGTGCAAACCTCAACAGGAGGAGACTGCTCATCTTTCTCCCATAGAGAAACTGAGAATTTAAACCATCAAAGGATGAAAGCCTTTACATTAGCAGTCCAACTAGCTACAGACTGTGCTACCAAAGCTTCCAATCATTGAACATAGAGAAGAAAAGCATTTTAACACTGAGAAGAGAGAAAGACATCTTTAACTCAGCTGTTAGGTGCTGTGAAGTTGACAGATCTAAACCTTGCTCATTCAGATCTTCACAATCTCCACTATGCTTAAGCCAATACTAAGTACATTTCACTCAAGTGACCCCACATAATGGAAGGCATTGTGAGCATGAGTGCTTCTTGGATTCTTTTAATCTTGTAGCCAGGATCCTCCCAACAGAGCATCAGCCCTGGCCTTCTGATTCTAAATTCTCTTCCTTCCCAGTATCCCTAGTGATCTCTTAAAACAAACAATCAAATAATCTTGTTGCTCTCAGTTTGATTCTGATTCACTGAAACCTTATATGTTACCCAACAGAACTTCCACAATGTTTTCTCACTGTAACCTTTATGGAAGCAAACCACCTGCTCTTCCTTTTGTGGCACTGACAGGTGAAGTCAGTCTACCAGTCTTTTAATTACTTGTCGTTCGGTGTCATGGAGTCAAATACAATCCATAACAACTCTATGAACAACAAATCTGATCCTTGTCCTACCCTGTGCCATTCTTATAACCCCTGACACATTTAATTCCATTGCCATAGATGCTCTTTGAGAATCTTCCCCTTCTTCACTGACCCTCTACCTTTCCAAGCATGATGTCCTTTTACAGGAAATAGCCTCTCCTACCAACATCTCCAATTAGTAGGGGAGGACAAGCGATTTGGGTTACATAGGAATTTTTTATGATCTCACTAGTAACTCTCTACAGTGTCATATTATTATAAGGAACTATAATGCTTCACTATGTGGTGTTGCAGAATGGAGACTTCTCCTTTATACATGTTACAAACCCCATCACAGAAGGTCTTCAGAGATGCCTAAAAGGCACATGAAATTCAAAGATTTTGAAAGAAAGCATCGTTTTAATGATCTATTAGTTTTCAGATTTCTGTAATTAAAACTGAGGTTATCCTAGGATGATATTTCATAATTTCTAAAACACACCTGATCAAAGCCATAGTCTTCACAATTACTTGCTATACATCAGAGAGGTAGACAATAACTGAAAATGACAGAAGAAGAATAGTTGTCTTTTGAGTTGTGGTGCTGGAGAAGTATTGAACATACTGTGGACTGCCAGGAGAACAAACAGGTCTGGAGAGTGTGAAAACAGGCTGTTTCCTGAGGCAAATATTTTGAAGCTCTGTCTCACATACTTTGGGCATGTGGCCATGAGGGTCCAGTCCTTGGAGAAGGACATCATGCTTGGAAGGGTGGAGGGACAGTGCAGGAGAGGAACACCTCAGATGAGATGGGTTGACTCAATGACTGGCCAAATGAAATTAGGTCTGTTGGAGACAATGAGATTGGCTCAGGACAGAGCAAGGTTCAGAGCTAATGCACATAGGATCACTATGAGTCATAGGTGACTCGATGGCACATAACAGCAACAAAAACAACAATAACATGTGGCTATTTGTTAATAAGAAAAATGCCAGAAAAAACATCACTGTATATGGACCTTGCATTTGAGATTTTCACCCTTTATTTGGAGGGAGGAATAATAGCGGATTGAAAACACAATTTCTAAAACATTAGCGTCTCTGTGTTACAAAACCCAGGTTTGTGTTTATTTGCATGAGGAATGAGGTATTGTAGGTGAGCTCCATCATTAGAAAATAGTCAATTGTAAATCTGAATAAAAGTAAAAGCAATTAAACTCAGTACATGTACACTGGAAGGAAATGCCTTCTTCGATATTCCCAGAGAACGTTGAAGAGAGCTGAGCCAAGACTTTTCCCTTTAGAAAAGTGTGTCAGTTGCGCATTCTTTTTGTGACAGTAACGTGCTATAGCTAAGAGTATTCCGATTTTGTTTAATAGCCTTATCACTGAGGCTGCTCCAGTCATTGGATTCATACACTGGGAAGATATAGTATCTTTTTTTAATTATTATTAAATTTTAATAGTTTTAATGAACATTTACAGAGATTGTGGGTTCTCATTCATTCATTGTTGCACTGTTTTATCTACCCTCCTCCCCAGTTCATTCTTCTTCCCCCCCGAATGTCTGTTTTGATTGTCCAATTGCCACAGTGCTTGTCAAAGTCTCCTTTGTCAGTGTGTCCTTTGCCATTTCCTATCACTCTTCCCTGAGAGAGACTTCACCCTGATTCATAAGGAAAAGGGGATGGCATATTCTCTTAGCTACTTCCTGCTGAAAAGGGATGCTGTGG
>NW_006400088.1:1540486-1550255 GCF_000299155.1 Elephantulus edwardii | reverse complement strand
TCTTGTTCTTTGCTTTGTTAATATGATGAATTACATTGTTTTTCTTATATTGAACCATCCTTGCATGCCTGTTATAAATCCCACTTGGTCATGATGGATTATTTCTTTGATGTATCAATACCTTTTAATTATGGTACTGAACATAATTAACACACCATGGATTGCCAAGAGAACAAACAGGTCTCTCCAAGAGAGTGTGAAACTAAGATTTTCCTTAGAATCAAGGATTTTGAAGCATTTTCTCATATATTTTGGGCCTGTTTCCACAAGGGACCAACTTGGAAGTTTTGAGGGGAAGACACCAGATGAGATGGAGGATTGACACAGTAATCGGGGTTTGTGGAGTGGGTATTCGCTCAAAATAGGGTAGGGTTCAGAGATATTGTGCATAGGGTCACTATGAGTTCCAGGTGGGTACTCTATGGTACTTAACAACAGCAAGGCTAGCTCAAAAATTTTCTGGTAATAATAATGTCCCTAAATGCTGGTTTTTAACTATTCATTAGTATTTTCTATGGTTTTAAATACTTTTTCCTATCATATATTCTCATCTTGGTATCATCCTACTGAACCTTAATTCTTTGCCTCCTTCTTCAAAGTCTTACTTAAAGACTACACAAATTGACAATTTTATGAAAATTAAACTGTCCACTCCACATATAAAAATAAAAGTAAATTCTAGTGCTGCTAGTAATATCAAAAACTGTTGTGAGAGAAGATTTAGACACAGTCATGACAGTATTATATCAAGTGTAAATCTGAATGACTAACTGGCCCTTGTCTGAATAATTTCTGCTTATAAATGCTTCCAAAAGATGTGTCTTATAAAACTCATTGAGGGAAAGAAAATTTTCCAAGTTTTTATCCATTACCATTCACCTATATTTCACAGGCTTTCTGAGCCCTTTGCATGGAAAAGCTTGGCAGTTACACATTGGCTCTTAGCTGGAAAAACTGCCTGCAGCCCTCTTGTTTCAGGAGACCATGTGCTACTGAAGTTTCAGTAAATGCTTTGAAGTTTCAATGTAGTCTCCGGGAACCTTGTTCATTGTCACCCAGCTCAAGTATGCCAAACTAACTTTTGAGGAGCGTTGAGTTGTAATGATAGGACCTCATATTAATTACATAATGTTAAAAATAAAATAGAATGTGTCTTCCTCTCTAGTTTAGACAATTCATTCTATTGCATAAGAAAAATTAAATTAGCTTCCAACTTAGCTGAGTCTGCCACCTTTTCAGGTTTCTGCTTGCTTCAAGGCTGTGATAATTTTGTGTCTGTCCACACAAGCTAACTGCTGAGACTTGAAGGAGGCCCTTCAATTCAGTGTTCTCTGAGGCCAACAGCTCCTCTAGACTTCATTACAATCATTACTTCTTGTCTCCCTAGCCTTCTGAGAGAAGTTATATTAAGGGCTGTATTAACAGTTTGAGTTCTATCTAGATTTGAAAATAACCTTATAGGCTTAAGTCTGTTATTATTAGGTGGTGTTGAACTGATTCCAACTCATACCAACCCCACATGCAACAGAATGCCAGGTCCTACACTATCTCCATAATTGGTACTGTGCCTGTGCCACTGTTGTAGTCACTGGGTCAATCCATCTTGCTGAGAATTTTCTTCTTTTTCATTAACCCTCTATCAAACATAATGTACTTCTCTAGAGACTGATTTCTCTTCATAATATGTCCAAAGTAAGTGAGACAAAGTCTTGTCATTCTTGCTTTTAAGTAGCTTTCTGACCGCACTGACCAAAACAGATTCTGGAAATCGTAGCATATAATGTTCTTCAAAAATACTGTAATTCAAATACATTTTTTTCTTTAGTCTTTTAAATCCATTGTCCAACTTTCACATTCATATGTGACTTAAAGATCACAGCTTGGGTCAGCTGTACTTAAGTCTTCAATTTGATATACTTACTTTGGACATTTTCAAGAGATCTTTTGCACCAGAGTTTTCCCATGTAAGGCCATATACTGGCAAGCTGTAACAAATGTTATTCATAGCCTATTAAATTAATGGAGGGGTGGAAGGGTGGGCAGGGAGAAAAATGTAACAATGAATGAATGAAAGTCCAAATTTTCTGTAAATTTTTATTAAAATTAATAAAATATAATTTGCATTAGTAAAGAAATTACAGTGATGATCATAAGAATGTATATGCCCTGCCACTCGAGAAATGATGGTTCTTTTTTCTCACCATCAATATGACGGAATTAGAGATGGAGTAGGTATGTTCCCCTTCCTCATTATTGCTTCATAACTATTCTTCTATCTGCCTTCGTTCCAAAGCTACCACAGGACTACATCCTATCCCCATCTCAACTCAACTCATTGCTGTGGAGTTAAAACTGACCCATAGTTGACCCTCCAGTGGGTTTTTAGAGGCTGTAAATTGAGTTGGAGGAGATTGCCTATCTTTCTCTTGTGGAACAGCTATATTTGAACCACCTACTTTCAGATATACAGTGCAACTTACTAACATGCTGTGAAAACTCTGTATCCTCTCCTAGAGTCACCTGGAGATCCATGAATCAATCCAGCTCTTCTTGTCTCTTGAAGGCTTTATCTCCAGGCTCACAGCCACTCTCCTAAATGCTACTTCTATTTTGTCTTGGTGAATAAATATCTATATTTAATTCATATTATACATTTTTTGTTTCAGTGCATCAACATTTCAATGACTTGTATCTTCTCAGTCATGTACTTACATCATGACTAAGAATGACAGTCTTTATCTACTTCCTTTTCAGGTGTTCTCACGTCTGAGCACCACCATCTTTCCTCTTTCCAAGCAGCTCATATTCCAATTTTGACATCCTCTGATTATGTTAAGTACTAAATTATATTAGGAAAAGTTTGAATTATCTTCTAATTAATTATCTTTTTTCGTTTTGTTTTGTTTTTTGTTTTTTTTTGTTGTTGTTGTTTTGAGGTTTCTTTTTTTTCTTCTATATTTTATTAATTTTCATAAACATTTACAGAGATTTTGGGTTTCCATTCGTTCATTGTTGCACTATTCTCTCTACCCTCCTCCCAGTTTGTTCTTGTCCAAATGCCACAGTGCTTGTCAAAGCCAGTTCTGATTAATCTTCTTTGTCAGTGTGTCCTTTGCCATTCCCTATCACTCCTCCCTGAGAGAGACTTCACCCTGAGTCATAAGGAAAAGGGGATGGTGTATTCTCTTAGCTACTTCCTGCTGAAAAGGGACGCTGTGGGTTTCAGGGTGAAGATCTTCTCTCACTACTCTAAAGGGCCCCTTTGGCAGTAGGAAACACATAGACTATTTTGGAGATTGATTTTGGAATTTAGATGCACTCTTATTGATTGTGCTTGGCCATACATGTTCATATCCTTGAAGATGCATCATGGGGGTGTTGCAACCTAGAAGACACAAATTTGACTAACAAGTTATAAGTACATGAGTCAAAAATTATGGAAAAGTAAAAGAAAAGATTCTTTCATTGTTTTACAAACCCTCCCCCAGGTCCCCTCCACCATGTAGCCCTCGCTCTAGTCTCCTGTGATGACAGAAATACCTAGTTATATATCTCTTTTAAACAGTTTTCTCCCTCCTCTGTTTCAGTGCAGTATACATTATTGAACCCATCTTACTCAGTCTCTCCCCAACCCCAAGGACAGTCCCATTCTACAACAGTGGCATCATGTAATATTTGTCCTTTTGTGACTGGGATATTTCACTCAGCATAATGTTCTCCAGAGTCAACCATTTTGAATAATATTGCATGAGTTCCTTGTTTTTTAATGCAGCATAGTATTCCATTGTGTGAATATACCACAGCTTCTCTAGCCATTCGTTTGTTGATGGGCACTTAGGTTGTTTCCAACTCCTTGCTATTGTGAACAAAGCTGCAATAAACATGGGTGTGCATGTATCTGCTTGGATGTCAGCTATGGTCTCTTCAGGGTATATTCCCAGTAGTGGAATTGCTGGGTCAAATGGTATCTCTATTTGCAACTTTTTGAGAAAGCGCCATACTGCTTTCCACAGGGGTTGTACCATTTTACACTCCCACCAACAGTGAATAAGGGTTCCAGTTTCTCCACAACCTCGCCAGCATTTGTTGCTTGCTGTTCTGTTAAATTTTGCTATTTTGACTGGGGTGAAATGATATCTCATAGTTGTTTTAATTTGCATCTCTCTTAGGGCTAGGGATTTTGAGCATTTCTTCATGTGTTTGTTAGCCATCTGAATGTCGTCTTCAGTGAAATGCCTGTTCATATCCTGTGCCCATTTTTCTATTGGATTATTTACCTTTATCTTGTTGTGGTGCTCAAGTATTTCATAAATTCTGGATATAAGTCCCTTATCTGATATGATATTACCAAATACTTTTTCCCAGTCAGTGGCTTCCCTTTTTACCCTACTGGAGAAGTTTTTGGATGTGCATAGGGATTTGAGTCTTAGAAGGTCCCATTCATCTATGTTATCTTCTCCTGGTTGTAGGTTTTCCAGGATACTGGGAAGACTGTTTATGTTGTGGATTAGGACTTCTAGTGTTGTTCCTAGCTTTTCTGTAATGAATTTTATAGTCCTTGGTTTTAGTCCTAGGTCCATGATCCACCTTGAGTTGGTTTTTGTGTATGGAGTGAGGTGTGGGTCTTGCTTGAGTCTTTTGCAGATATTTTTCCAATTTTGCCAACACCATTTGTTAAAAAGGCTGTCGTTCCCCCACTTCACTGATTTCATCTCCTTGTCAAAGATCAGTTGACCATAGATAGATGGGTTGATCTCTGGATTCTCAATTCGATTCCATTGATCTATGTGTCTGTCATTGTACCAGTACCATGCTGTCTTGACCACTATGGCAGTGTAATAGGATTTGAAATCAGGGAGTGAGATACCTCCTACCGTTCTTCTATTCTTAAGGAGTGCTTTGCTTATTCGGGGCTTTTTTCCATTCCATACAAAATTGGAGATTGCCTTTTCCATCTCGTTGAAGAATGGGGTTGGTACTCTTTTATGATTCCATCTTAGCTTCTGCATATCTTCCTTAAACTTATATTATTGAGGCAAAAAAACTCAACATTGGTTACATCCTATTGTCCCTTCTTTGGATTTCCATGAATGTGACTGAATACAAGTTGAGAAAATTCAAACAAGCTGAAAGGTCTTGTGTTACATTTAGAACCACATATCTGAATCAATAGAGGCATGATACTACATTTTTCCTGTTTATTCGTGGTCTGTCCTAGAGAAGGTGAAACCATGTTGCTCTTGGGATGCAAAGATTTTGAAGCTCTGTCTCACATATTTTGGGCATGTTGCCAGGAGGGACCAGTCTTTGGTGAAAGGAGCTGATACAACCTGAGGATGGCCAAGTCTGACTTCTGCCAGCTTCATAAAGGGGAACTGTCCCCATCAATAATAGCCATAGCAGCAAACAGATAGCTGCCTGGTCAGACACACTACCCTCCATCCTTCTGCACTCATCTCTACAGATCACTGGGTTCTATCTTCATTGTTGACTCATATATGAAAGTGGGCTTTATTAAAGCAAAATAAGTTGGAGAATGGGGGAGGTTATCAGCCAATGGAACTCCAAGTTGGTTTTTGTTGTTTTTTTTTCCTCCATTCATCTTCATATTTTACTGAACATCAAATCACATATATTCAGTTATTGGTAATATCTAAAATATTATATATGTATTTGGATACTCTGTTGTATTATTTACATAATAAAATTGTGGTGGACACAAATGTTAATAAATAACAATGCAATATTATTAGTAATCACATGTACTTGCAAAATAATAATTTTTTTATTAATGCCAATGGACATCTACAGAGATTTTGGAATTCCATTCATTCATTGCTGCATTTTTCTCCCTGCCCACCCCACCCCCAGTTGGCTCCTTTCCTTGAAAAGCAAAAGAAAAACTCCTTCATTGGTACACAATCCCCCCACACCCCCTAAAAGTTTTAACCCACCAGTTAAAGGACATACTTCCTCAATTAGTCTAGACTCTAATTTTAGATCCAGAATACTTGATCATGTTCATGCGAAACCTATACTTGAACGAGGAGGCAGTAATCAGAACAGAGCAAGGGAACACTGCATGGTTCAAAATTGGGAAGGGTGTACACCAATGATATATCTATCTCCATACCTCTTCAACCTATATGCAGAACAGATTATCCATGAAGCTAGGCTAAAAGTATCCTTAAGTATTGCCACCCGTGGCGTGAATTTGACTCTGAGAATAATGGGAATCCCAGAACATTTTACTGTGCTTATGTGAAACCTATACTTGGGCCAAGAGGCAGTCGTAAGAACCGAGCAAGGAGACACTACATGGTTCAAAATCAAGAAGGGGGTCCATCAGGGATGTATTTTGTCCCCATACCTTTTCAATCTGTATGCAGAACAGATCATCCAAAATGCTGGGCTGTAAGAGGAGGGGTGTGGCACCAGGATTGGCAGAAGAGTCATCAACAGCCTGCGTTACACAGATGACACAACCCTGCTTGCTAAAACTGAGGAGGACCTGAAGCGCTTTCTGCAGAAGGTCAAGAACTGCAGCCTTCAATATGAATTGAGGTTCAATATCAAGAAGACAAAGATTCTCACCACTGGGCCAACTGGCAGCATCAGGATGGATGGTGAAGAGATTGAGATTGCCAAAAGCTTTAGTTTGCTTGGCTCCACATTCAACTCTTTTGACACCACCAGCCAGAAAATTTAAAACAAACAAACAAACAAAAAACAGACGTATTGCAATGAGAGAGTCTGCTGTTAGGGACCTCTCCAAAGTACTGAAGAGCAATGGTATCACTCTGGAGACTAAGATGTGCCTGATACAGGGCATGGTCTTTGTAATCACTTGCTATGTGTCAGAGAGCTGGACAATACTTAAGGAGGATAGAGGGAGGATTGATGCCTTTCAGATGTGGTGCTGGGAAAGAGTATTGAATACACCATGGACTGCTAAGAAAAGGAACAGGTTCATCCTAGAGAGAGTTAAACCAGGCTGCTCCTTGAAGGAAAGGATTCTGAAGCTTTGTTTGACATACTTTGGACATGTTACAAGGTGGGGCTAGTTCTTGGAGAGGGACATCATGCTTGGGAGGATAGAGGGACAGGACAAGAGAGGAAGACCCTCTAGGAGGTGGATTGATTCAGTAACTGGAGTAATGGGGGTAGGTGTGTTGGACACAGTGAGATTGGCACAGGAGAGAGCAGAGTTTAGGGCTGTTGTACATAGGGCCATTACGAGTCGCAGGCAACTCAACAGCATATAACAACAACAACAGTCAGCTTGTCCTTTCATCATTCAAAAAGAACAGCAACAGTTTTAGCTACAGCCTTTATGTCAGGTCTCCTCTGTTTACATCTTGCTACAGTTTTTTCCATAGCAATGTCAGTCTCTCCACTACCATCACCAGGGTCTTGCCACCAGGGTCTCACTCTCGCCAGGGTCTTGCTACAATTTCCCTTAAGTCTTACTACTCAGTATAAGAAGCATATGCTCATATTCCCTCTTTTATCTTAGAATGAAGCATACTTTCCCTTATCCTAGTCCCATAGCTAGTGACGATTTGAAAGACCAAGTGTCTGCAGTTAAGGTAGCCAGAGACAAGGGGAGGGGGCTAATATAATGGCTACAAAGGCCATTTTTTAAGCTAACACTGCAGAGCACACTGCTTATATGAGTGGAGGGACAGCATACAAGAGGAAAACCCTAGGTGAGGTGGATTGACACAGTAACTGAGGTAAAGAGAGTAGGTGTGTCAGAGACACTGATATTGGCTCAGGAAAGGGCAAGGTTCAGAGTTATTGTTCAAAGGGTACCTATTTGTAGCAGTCGACTCAATGACACATAAAAAAAATTCATGGTTTTAATCTATGTGATGACAGTTCATATCTTTTTCTTCACTTTCTTAGCGTAAAAAGTGTAAGGAGTCTTTATGTGAGGCTCCATCAATGCTATTGGTTATAAACTGTGAAAATTTCAGAAAGCAGAAAAGATTTTCTGTTCATTGCGGCCTAGTTATCTACTTACCAATGGCAATAGAAGACATTGATTCTGAATAGAATTGTCAGGCCTACAATCAAAGGTTGATCTCTCCACTTCTCTACTAGATTACACTCATCCTCAACAATTCAAGGAGGATGAACTAGCAGCTATCACTCTGACAATGCCCCTCCTCTTCCTCCTAAATCTATTTTTCTCTTCTTTTAGGCTCATACCCACTACAGATCCTATCACTTCTTCATCCTTTCAAAAGACCTTCTAACTCCTTTTCCTCCTCCAACTTTTGCCATAATTCTCTGTTCTTATTTTAAAAAAATCACACTTTTAGCTTTCTTGAATTTTCCCAACTTGTATTCCACCACTGATAATTAACTATTGGATATTAACCATGCTTTCTTAGGTATGGTTCTCTAGAGAAGCAAACCTAACTAAGTTAAACCAATTTAGATAGATAGATAGATAGATAGATAGATAGATAGATAGATGATAGATAGATAGATAGATAGATAGATAGATAGATAGATAGATAGATTATAGAGAGATAGGTAATAGCAAAAGAAACTATGAACTTGTAGAAACGATGAAAGTTATACTGTTATATTGTTCAGGTCTTTCATTCATAGGGTCACTATGAGTCGTCTGACTCGGTGGCACTTAACAACAATAACAACTGTGAGCCTGATGCATAGAAAGTTATGCTACCAAGTCAAAGGTAGATGGTTTTAATCAGGCCTGGTTTTAATTATTTTTGGTCAAACATTCTTCTAAGTAGTATAGCCCTGCTCTGTCCATTTGCTGTACAGAGCTAATTCGTGGTTGCTGTGATGCTGAACACTGTGACACTGATGCAGCAAATGTGATAATGTTTACCCACGGTGGACAGTATTTGGTGGAGCTCACTGATTAAAACAAGCTTGGAAACAGAAGTGGCATCCACTTCCAAAATAGCTTGCCTCCAGAAACTGTATGAACTTGGGAGAAACGAAGAAAGATATACAATTCTATAGGTCTTTCATTCATAGGATTGCTATGAGTACTCTATGACTTAATGGCACTTAACAACAGAGAAAGACTCAATTGTAGAAACAGCAAAGTCTTAGATCTGTGGCACACAGCTATGGAGGCTAACGATTTCAAGATCAGTAGATAAGACAGGCCATTGGTCCAAGGAACCAGAGATTATGGGCCAGATAGGTGATCAAAATTGAGCAAAAACAATGCAGGAAAACCAGCCTTCCTTATATTCTAAAGGTAAGGCACACCCTGATGAAACTGTCCACGTATAGCAAACTTTATCAAAGGAATCAGCTACATAAACCTCCTCAAGGGAAGAGCTATGTCACAACCTGCAAACCAGAGATCAAGCTGCCATGTTTATACCAATTCCATCAAAAAGGTTAATATTGTTGCGTGTCTTAACAAAAGCAGTTTCAGTGGATTGGTAAGCTAAAAATATGACTGGACATGAATTTAAGAAAAGAGGAGAGGACTTTGCTTTTTCTTACCTATCCTTTATGTAATCTTTATGTAATTTTGAGTCGGATGACCATATGATATATTACCCTGGAGATTAAAATGTGAGGGAAAAATGGAGTTTCTTCCATAGTTAAAAAAGTCATGGCTAGAACCATCCTGAAGTACAATTTTGTCAGTGACAGGATATCTATATGCATACAAGGAAGTCCAGTGAATACCACTATCATTCAAATATATGCACCAACAACCAGAGCCAAGGAAGAGGATATAGAAGATTTTTACCAACTTTTACAA
>NW_006400088.1:1535091-1538312 GCF_000299155.1 Elephantulus edwardii | reverse complement strand
TGAGGCTCCGTCTAACATACTTTGGACATATTGTGAGGAGACACCGGTCCTTGGAGAAGGACATCATGCTTGGGAGGGTGGAGGGACAGCGCAGGAGTGGAAGGCCCTCTATGAACTGGTTTGATTCAGTGACTGGGATAATCGGAATGGGAGTGTCAGAGACAGCGCGATTGGCACAGGACAGAGCAGAGTTTAGGGCTGTTGTATATAGGGTCGCTATGAGTCGCAAGTGACTCGACGGCACATAACAACAACAACAATACTAAATCTATACTTGGATCAAGATACCATTGTTCAAATAGAGCAAGAGAACATGGGTGTTGTTGTTGTTATGTGCCATCAAGTTACCTGCAACTCAGTGGCCCTATGTACAATAGCTCTGAACCCTGCCATATCCTCAGCCAGACTCACTGACTCTGACATACCTAATCTCATCTCCCCATTTATCATGTCAATCCATCTCATCCCACATCTTCCTCTCCTGAGCCCTTCCAAGCATGATGTCGTTCTCCTTGGGCATCATGGCCACTTACCCAAGTATGTGAGACGGAGCTTTAATAACCTTAACTCTAAGGAGAATCTTGATTTGACCCTCTCCAAGACAGACTTACTAGTCCTCCTGGCAGTCCATGGTGTGC
Source organism: Elephantulus edwardii (assembly GCF_000299155.1). Classification (NCBI taxonomy): domain Eukaryota; kingdom Metazoa; phylum Chordata; class Mammalia; order Macroscelidea; family Macroscelididae; genus Elephantulus; species Elephantulus edwardii. The sequence goes on along the minus strand of NW_006400088.1, from coordinate 1,537,674 downwards.
TCAGTACTCTTCTCTAACACCACAAATCAAAGGTATCAATTCTTCTTCCGACATTCTTAGTCATTGCCCAGGAATTGATGGCTTGCCAGTTGACATATTTAACCAAACCTGGACTTTCTCACCAGGTTATACCCAGAAATCTGGAGGACAACTATCTGACCAATTGACTGGAAGAGATCCTTAGTTATTCCTATCCCCCCCAAAAATGTGATCTGACAAAGTTCAGACATTATTGAACAATATAACTAGTATCACACACAAACAAAATTCTCCTGAAGATTATAAAAAAAAAAAACCCAACTGGAACAATACATTAACAGAGAACGACCAGTAATACAAGCTGGATTTTGAAGAGGCCATAGCACTAGAGACATTATCACCAATGTCAGGTGAATCTTGGCTGAAATCAAAGAGTTATCAGAGGAATGTCTATCTGTGCTTCATTGACTATGCAAATGTACTTGACTGTAGATCACAACAAATTGTGACTAATCTTGAGAAGAATGGGAATCTCAGAACACTTGATTGTGCTCATGCAAAACCTATCTATACGAGGATCAGGGAGCAGTTGGCAGAACAGATTAAGGAACCACTGCTTGATTCAAAATCAGGAAAGGAGGGTGTCAGAGATGTGTTCTGTCTCTATCTCTTCTCAATCTCTATACAGAACAGATCATTCAAGTTGTTGTTGTTGTTGTTGTTTTTATGTGCCTTCGATTCACTTGCAACTCATAGCAACCCTATGTATAATAGCCCTAAGGCTAGGTGGATATTTTCTCCAAGACCCAGGCTTTGGAAATATTATCCCACAGATTTTTGGTTTTCTTTTTGTGTGAGAGAAAACAATCTACTACATACCCTTGCACTTTATCTATGGTTCCTTTAAAAATACTTTTATATTTTAAGCATCTGCATTTCCTTTGTTATTTGTAAAGTAATAGAAATATATGTGAAATACACAGATATCACACACACACACACACACACACACAATCAATTTTTTTTATCTTTTTAAATTCATTGTTTTCTTAATTGTTACACATTTTCTTTCTCCCACCACTCCCTCTCCTTTACCCTACATCACAATGCACCCTTTTTTCCAGATTTTTGTCATACATATATTCTTTTTGGATAGTTCTTTTTCCAATATATCTTAAATGCCTCATATCTGTCCTATTTTATAACAGTGGTGTTATGCAGTATTTGTCCTTTTGTGACTGAGATATTTCACACAGCATACACTGACACAACATGGGGTAGCCTAGAGGACATTATATATGGTTGTTATTGCTATGTGCCATTGAGTCGACTGAAACTCATAGCAACCCTATGCACAATTGCTCTGAACCCTGCCCTATCTTGGGCCAATTTCCTTGACTCTGACATATCTATTCTCCATTACCCCAGTCATTGTGTCAATCCATGTTATCTGGGGTTTTTCTCTCCTCTGCTTCCCCTCTACCTTTCTGAGCATCATGTCCTTTTCCAAGGCTTGATCCCTCCTGGACACATGCCAAAAGTATGTGAGATGGAGCTTCAAGATCCTTGCTTCCCAGGAGAAGCCTGATTTCATCCTTTCCAAGAGAGACCTGTTTGTTCTCTTGGCTGTTCAGCACTCTTCTCGAGCACTGCATTTCAAAAGCATTTGTTCTTTTGCCATCCTCAGTTACTATCCAGATCAATGATGAACAGCAAGTAATTGTGAAGTCGATGGCCTGGATCAAACATATATATGAATGATTCATAATTGTGATTCAGAAATGTGAACACATTTTTATCCACATTCTGTTGGCATACTGTTGCCACATACTGTTTCTGGCCTTTCTTCCTGGGATATCTATGTTATATTTTTTTTCATTCCATTCTCCATAATATTGATTAAAATGTTTTGATACTTTATGTCTTCGTGCTACAATCTGAGTGATTTCTTTATTTCTTATTCTAGTTTTCAAATGCACCAAATTTTTGACTAAGCTCATCTATAATGATTCTTTAAGGATTACTAATGGGTGACTGGAATCTAAAAGTAGGGAAGGATGAAGAATCAGTAGTTGGAAAACATAGACATGGTGACAGAAATGAGGTTGGAGCTAGAATGATAGAATTATATATAAACAAGTATTTATTCATTGAAAATACCTTTTATAAGAAACATAAATGCAGGCTATACACATGGATTTCACCTGATGGAATGCACAGGAATCAGATTTATTACAACTGTGGAAAGAATCATTGGAGAAACCTGATATTACCTATGAAAACTAGGCTAGGTACTTATTGTAACTATCAACAGTAGACCATCAACTACTCATATACAAGTTCAAACTAAAGGTAAAGAGGGTTAAATTAAATCCACGGGAACCAGATTTCGACCTTGAGTCTATTCCATCTGAATTTCAAAACCATCTCAAGAAAAAGTTTGAAGCCCTGAACAGTAATGAATAAAGACCAGATGAGCTGGGAGGATATAAAAAATATCACCCACAAAGAATGCAAAAGAGCTTAACAAAAAGACCAAGGTGGATGTGAGAAGAAACCCTGAATATTGTATTAGAATGCTGAGAAGAAGAAGAAGAAGAAGAA
>NW_006400088.1:1532347-1534991 GCF_000299155.1 Elephantulus edwardii | reverse complement strand
AGGAGGAGGAGAAAATCAATAAGTTAAGAAGCTGAACAGAAGATTTCAAAGGGCAGCGTGGGAAGACAAAGCAAAGTATTATAATGAAATCTGCGAAGAGCTTGAATAAAAAATTTAAAGGATCTAATTTACTCCGCATTTCTTAAGTTGAAGGAACTGAAGAACAAATTCAAGCCTTGAGTTGCAATACTTAAGGATGCTATGGGCAGAATAGAAATGATCCATGAAGCAGTAAAAGAAGATAAAAGGATTGTACAGAACCACTGTACCAAAAATAATTAGCTGACGAAGAATGTCAAGAAACAACATATGATCAAGATGCCATGATGATGGAGGAAGTTCAAGTTGCTCTGAAGGAATTGGAAAAAACAGAGCCTCAGGAATTGAATGCATATCAATTCATATATTTCAACTGACAGATGCTTCCTGGACTTGCTCAGTAGCAGGTTGTACCAGGAAATCTGGAGAACAACTACTTGGCCAACTGACTGGAAGAGCTCCATATTTATTCCTATCCCCCACTGATATGACAGTGTGGAAATTATCGACTAATATCACTAGTATCACAGAGAAGCAAAATCTTGCGGAAGATTATCCAAAAACTACTGGAATGGTACATTAATAGAGAACAATCAGAAATGCAAACTGGGTTTAGAAAAGACACTAGAGATATTATCACCAGCATCAAATGGAGTTTGACTGAAAGCAAAGAGTACCAGAGAAATGTCTATTTGTGCTTCATTGACTATGCAAAGGCATTTGACAATGTAGATCACAACAAATTATCGCTAACCTTGAGAAGAATGGGAATCTCAGAACACTTGCTTGTGCTCATACAAAAACTATATTTGGACCAGAAGCCAGTAGGCAGAATAGAGCAAGGAAACACTGCATGGTTCAAAATTAGGAAGGAAGTGAATCAGGGATGAATCCTGTCTCTACACCTGTTTAATCATTGTTGTTGTTGTTGTTGTTGTTAGGTGCTGTCAAATCATAGGTGACTCATAGCAAACCTATGAACGACCTGAGCACTGTTCATAGAGCTTCCAGAGACAAGCCATTACAGAAGCGGATGTCACTCCTGCTTCCAAGCTTGTTTTAATCAGGAAGCTCCACGAAACACTGTCCACCATGGGTAACAAACCATTATCACATTTGGTATACCAGTGTCTCAGTGTTTAGCATCACAGCAACCACGAGTTAACCTCTGTATAGCAATGCACAGACCCGTGCTATAACACCTAGAAGAATGTTTGACAAAAAAAACAAAAAACAAAAAACCAAAAAAACCCAATTTGAACACCAGACCTGAGGGCCACAGTTTAAAATCACCCATCTTGGCCTTGGTAGTATAACTTTCTGTCCACTAGGCCAACGTAGCTCTCTCTGTGTTGTCGTTCTTATTGTTGTTAGGTGCCGTTGAGTTGTGGATAACGCATAGCGACCCTAGAAAGAAAGACCTGAGAACTGTTCTTAGAGTTCCAGAGGCAAGCCATTTCCGAAGTGGATGTCACTCCTACTTCCAAGCTTGTTTTAATCAGGAAGCATATGAAGAACAAATCATTCAAGAGGCTTGACTTTATGAGGAGGAGTGTGGCATCAGGATTGGATGAAAACTCATCAACAACCTGCGTTATGAGATGATATAACCTTGCTTTCGGAAACTGATGAGGAGGTGAAACATTTGCTACAGAAGGTCAAGGACTGAAGTCTTCAATATGGATTGAAATTTAATATAAAGAACACAGATTCTCACCATGGAGCCAATTGGCAGCACCATGATGGATGGAGAAGTAATTGATGTTAACAATTTCAGCTTGTTAGGATCCATAGTCACTAGCAGTCAGAAAATCAAAAGACGAATTGCATTGTGGAAGTCTGCTGACAGGAACCTCTCCAGAGTGCTGAGGAGCAGTGTCAGTCTAGAGACTAAGGGGCACCTGATTCAGGCCATAGTCTTCACAATTACATGCTATGCATCAAAGAGTTGGACAGTGAGTAAGGATGACAGAAGAGGGATTGATGCCTTTGGGTTATGGTCCTGGAGAAGAGTATTGAAAGTATTGTGGACTGCCAGATAAACTAGGTCTGTCTCAGAGAGGGTGAAACCAAGTTTTTCCTTGAAGGCAAAGACTTTGAAGTTCCATCTCACATACTCTGTGCACGTGGCTATGATGTCCATGGAGAAGGGCATTATGCTTGGAAGGATGGAGGGAGAGCACAGGAGAGGCAGAACTTGGTTAAGATGGATTGACACAATAACTGGAGAAATGGTATTAAGTGTGTTGGAGTCGGTGATACTGGCTCAGGATAGGGCAGGATTCAGAGCTGTTGTACATAGGGTATTACAGGATCACTGTAAGTTGCAGGCAACTTGATGGCCCATAACAACAAAATAGTATAATGATTCTTACTTCATTTTCTGTAATTTTATAATTGTTATCTGTTTTATATATACATGGTCAGTTTGGTAGTTTTCTGTTAATTAATTATGTGTAAGATATACTCACTTATTCTATTAACTATCTCAGATATAATTTATATTTGATATTTATGATTTCCACAATTTATAATCTGAAACTATTTGTTTACTGACTGTCATAACTTCTTCCTATTATTTTTAAAATTATTTCTCATTTGTTTT
>NW_006400088.1:1499726-1531511 GCF_000299155.1 Elephantulus edwardii | reverse complement strand
AAATTAAAAAATCATAATTTTATTGGTTCTTGTCTATTTCCATTTAACTCAGAGTAAAGTTTAAGACAGCAAGCTTTTCCAAAATTACCCTTGATTTTGCATGTTGTTTCTAACTCCTCTTTTCAACTTCCAATCACTCAAACTTTGTCCAGTGGGAGGTAGGATCAATGATTACCTTTCCTAAGCTACATGTCTTTACTCTTTACCTTCTCTTCAGTATACAAATCTTGCTAATACACACACACACACACACACACACACACACACACACACACACACACAAACATATATACATATAAATAGGCATATATATTTATATATAAGCCCAGTAGTAAAGAGTTGTGCTGCCAACCCAAAGGCACATAGTTTGAATCCATCAGCTTCTCTGTGGAAGAAAGACAGTCAATCTCCTTCTGCCTGGTTACAATCTTTAAAAACCTTCTGGAGTATCAGTTATGATTGTGTTCTGCCTCAACAGCACAGAAAAACAAATATACATATGTTTATGTGTGTGTTATTCATTAATCAATCATTTTGACTGTAAGGATTTGTTTTATTTGTTTGCTACTGCAATTATACATCTGTTATGTTACTATTGAATTCATCAAGCTGGTGGATTTGAACCACTTTTTTTGTGTTCGCAGCACAACTCCTTACCTAGTAGGCCACCACAACTCTCTAGTTATACATTTAAAAGATGTTTAAAAGCAGTTTTTACTTTTATTTGTTCTTTTTGAGGGTTCCCCCCTCCACAATCAAATAGAATCTATGTAACACTTTATTATCAACTTACACGGTCCCCGCTTTCCCTAACCCCATGGTAGAGTATTGCCCATTAAGTTTCTCCATTTATTCCTATAAGGTTACTTTGAATTTTAATCAACTCAATGGCACACAGCCACAAGCAAAAAAAATAATAAAGCAAATAAGTAAATTTCCATTTATACATAAACTTGAAAAACGGGGACATAAAATTAGATCAATAAAAAAGATAATATTTATTGTACCTTTGTGTGGAGACTTCAAAGCCTGAATTTAATCTAGACAAATTTTAAAACTAAATTGTTGTTATAACTGTTTCTTTTTCCAATTTTTTTTTTTGTTTTCCTTAATGGAACTCATTTGAGTTATACTAATTCATGAAAAGTATTTCTTCAGAAATAAATGCCTATTTAATGCACAAATAAAACTGTATACACATACACTTAATATGTATACATGTATAAATATGTATTTACACATGTACAGAACTTGCATTAAGATTATATTGATATATTTTCTTCTAAAAATATTCTGGATAACACATTTTTTATTAATCACATTTCAGAAATGAATATGTAGAATTAGGTTACCACTTAGCTATTATTGCATTTAATACTTTTTCTCTTTTAATTTTCAATCTTCTGTTAACAGTTGTATCATTCTTCTTTAATTTCTTTAGTAAAGAACATTATATGGTTAAAAAAAGAGAATAAGTTCTACAGAGATCTTTAGTATAGAAAGGATGTACAAATGTATCATGATTTAAAAGAAAAGCATTTATGATAGTAGTGTCAATGGGTTATAAGGCTGCTGAACTCATTGAAAGTATTGTGAAATAAAATGTAAGAGAAATACCATATTCATAATTAAGGTTTTTAATGAATTGCCTTGTTAATCCATATACTGTATGCATGTTGCAACATTTTCTAGGTTTAATTAATATGCTTGATGATTATGTTTATTTTCTGATATACACACTGATTAAGCATTGTCCATACACTGGAACTTGAAATAAGATCAATCTGTAAACTAGCACCTAGTCATCTAACTGGGGACTCAAAATGCAAATAGATCAACTTATGTAAAATTAAATTAGTCTTAATAGAACCTACTTTGCCTGAGCAGCTGGTGTCACAGTATAAACAGCATTTTCTTATTGTAAGAAATAAAGGATTTCTATTGACAGATCCTTATATACTTTTAAACTTTAAAAATAAGCTGAATATATAATATGTTGATGTAGAGCTGTGACACCTATAATAGGAGTAAGAATATTTTTAGTTACTCATCTACTGTGTGATAGAAATGCAACTCAACATTTTGTAATGGTATTTGAGGAAATAGACGTTCGGTTTCTACATGTTTTCTCACTAAAATTTTCTATCTCTATCACCTGTAACTTTTAAATTCTCTTTTGTTAGTAAGAAATTATCCAGATTGTCTTTAGATAATAAGTCACATATTAAAAATATATTGATTATTTTTATCTCAATAATTTGCAAATATTTTATATATGTCCTGTTTTCCCTTAGCTTAATAAGTAATTTATAAAGTAAAAGTTAACATTTTAGAATTTAAATAAATTAGGTGTATTTGGGAAAAAATGAGACTAGATAATGGAAATGGCTGAAGAACATGAAAATCGAAAAATTACCATTTATTTGTACACATAAATATAATAAGTATTATGGTGGTAAATATGTGGAAAGGATAAATATTTTGCAACGTATGTATTTACCACAATAAAAAGAAAGAAAGAATGAATAAGTGAAAAAACAAACCTAAGTTATCAAAATTGTGTTTTAAAATTCCTTGTAACACAATTAAGAAAGCATTTGTTCACTTGTCCCAATATTCCACAAACATTTTTTAGTAGCTCGTGTTCAGTACTAGATACAATATTTATGTAAAAGGTAGTTCCTGTTTTAAAGGAGATGATGATTCAGTAGAAGATATATTTGGAAAGAAGAGATATTACAAAATAGTATACTGAATGCCATTTGGAGTTATTAATAATGCATTAGTGTGGAACAGAGAATCTCACTGGAAAACACTTATATTTTAGATTATTATGAAATCATTGCTATAGAGGGCCTGAATTCTGTAAATCTAAATCATAGAAAAACCTTAGATTGCATGAGTCCATCTGTTTGTGAGGGAGAAGTATTACATAGTATATTGAATATGACCCAATACTTGTCTGCCAGTTTGTTTTACTGCTGTCTTTCATGCTGCTATGATTCTGGAATCTATCCAACAGATATTTCAAATATCAACAGGATCACGCATGGAGAACAAGTTTCCTTGGAGCTTTCAGACTAAGACAGACTATGAAGCAGAATTGACCACTAACTTCTGAAATAATAAGCATTTGAAAATCATATGAATAGCAGTAGCACAATTACTGACATGGTGTCAAAAGATGAGTTCCTTAGTTTGGAAGGCATACAAAATATTACTAGGGAAGAGCTGTCTCCTCAAAGTAGTAGCAGCTGTTGTTAGTTACATGTTAGCTGACTGTGACTCATATCAACCCTCTGAATCACATATCAAAACCTGCCCTATGTTGTACCATTCTCACAAGTTCTGCTATAGCCAAGGCCATTTTTTTAAAGTCATGGTGCCAATCCATCTCTCTTAAGGACTTCCTCTTTCACTGATCTCTACTCTCTCTGAAATTAAATGATATTTTTTCCCAAAGACTGTCATCTTGTGACAACATGTACCAAGTATGTGAGATGAAGTTTTAGTATCCTTACCTCTAAGGAACACCCTGTTTACACTTTTTCCAATACAGAATTCTTTGTTCTTTTGACAGCTTATGGTATATTCAATATACTTCATCAATACCCTTAAAATAGCATATTAATAATGATATGAATAAAGTTTTAAGGAAATTAATACTTTCATTTGTTGTTGTGACATAACTCAAAATGAAGACAAAAAGCTGCAAACATCCATTAATAATTTGAATATTGAATGTATGATGTATAAATCTAGGACAATTGTAAATTGTAAAAAATTAAAAGGAATGCATGAAGATTCCTATCCTAAGTACTTGTGAGTTCAAATGAACTGTTATTGGCTATTTTGCGTTGGGAAATCATAAAAGTCTTTTTAGCTGGTAATCACAATTTAAAACACAATGTTGTTATATTCGTAGTCTAAAAGAATACTTCAAGCTCTGACATGAAGTACAGTATTATGAGTGATAGTATTAAGGCTATATGTATACAATGAAGATCCATTTACACTACATTTATTCAAATCTGTTTACAAGTATCAAGCCAAAGAGTAAAAATTTAAATATCTCCACAAACTTCTGTGGTTTCAAATTAATTGAACATGCAATGAAGGTACATTAATAATTACTGGGGGGGGGAGGAAATTATACTGAATGCCATAAATTATTCTCAAAAGGACAATTATTGTACAAGACCACTATTATTAAAGGCCAAGGAAAAGTTAACACCCAGGTAGAATAATTCTTTTTTTTAACCAGATATTATCATTCTTAATGGTCATCAAGGGTGAGAGGGGAGAAAGAGGGAGTAAAATTCCATAAATAGATAATAGACACTTATTCAGGTTAGTGAATGGAAAGATAATAGACAATAAAGGGCTAAACAAACATGGTAATTAATTACATTAACTAATGATAATTAATGTTCTAAAATAAAATGTATATTAATAATTTCATAAAGACCCAAAAGATTTGTAAACTTTTGTTCAAACTATGTTGTTTGTTGTTGTTGTTATGTACCGTCGAGTCGTTTGTGACTCATAGCGACCCTATGTACAACAGCCCTAAACCCTGCTCTATCCTGTCCCAATCTCATTGCCCCTGACAAACCCATCCCGAGTACCCCAGTCATTGAATCAATCCACCTCATAGAGGGTCTTCGCCTCCTGCACTGTCCCTCCACTCTACCCAGCATGATGTCCCTCTCTAAAGACCTGTCTCTCCTTACAACATGTCCAAAGTATGTCAGACGAAGCCCCAGAATCCTTGCCTCCAACGAGCAGCCTGGTTTAATCCTCTCTACGATGAATCTGATTGTTTTCTTGACAGTCCATGGTACATTCAATACTCTTCTCCAGCACCACAGCTCAAAGGCGTCAATTCTCCTTCTATCCTCCCTAGTCATTGTCCAACTCTCTGATGCATAAAAAGTGATTGCAAAAACCATGGCCTGTATCAGGCGGACCTTAGTCTCCAGAGAGACACTGTTGCTCTTGAGTATTTTGGAGAGGTCCCTAACCACAGACTTTCCCATCGCAATACGTTTTTTGATTTCCTGGCTACTGGTGCCAAGAGTGTTGACCGTGGAGCCGAGCAAACTGAAGCTGTGAACAATCTCAATCTCTTCGCCATCCATCCTGATGCTACCGATTGGTCCAGTGGTGAGAATTTTTGTCTTCTTAACATTGAGCCTCAGTCCATATTGAAGGCTGCAGTCCTTGACCCTCTGCAGTAAGTGCATGAGGTCCTCCTCAGTTTCAGTGAGCAAGGTTGTGTCATCTGCATAACGCAGATTGTTGATAGATCGTCCACCAATCCTAACGCCACGCCTCTCCTCATAGAGTCCCGCCTCTCGGATAATCTGCTCTGCATACAGGTTGAAAAGGTATGGAGACAGGACACATCCCTGACATACACCCTTCCCAATTTTGAACCATACAGTGTTGCCCTGCTCTGTTCTGACGACTGCCTCTTGGTCCAAGTATAGATTTCGCATTAGCACGATTAAATGTTCTGGGATTCCCATTCTTCTCAGAGTCAGCCACAGTTTGTTATGATCCACACAGTCAAATGCCTTTGCATAATCAATGAAACACAGATAGACATTCTTCTGGTATTCTCTGCTTTCAGCTAAGATCCATCTAACATCAGCTACAATATCCCTAGTACCACGACCCCTTCTAAACCCAGCCTGGACTTCTGGCAGTTCTCTGCTGATGTACTGTTCCGGTCGTTTTTGGATAATCTTCAGTAGAATCTTGCTTGCATGTGAAATCAATGACACTGTTCTGTAGTTTCCACACTCAGCTGGGTCAGCCTTCTTTGGGATGGGAACAAATATAGACCTCTTACAGTAAATAAAAAATAAATAATTCAAAAAGGAAGAACAGTAAAGACCTTGAGAAACAAAAAATAAAAAGGTTAGAAACAAGGAAGAAGGATTGGTAGTTGGAAAATATCCCTAAGGTGATAGGAATAATAGATGGCATGATATATTTTGTACTAATAAGCTATGCGAGTGGCAAAAGGTGGAGACTGCTCAAGAAACCAGAACTGCAGAGGGCAGCATCTGCACAAAGTGGTAGAGCAGTGCTGGCTGCAGCCTCAAGACAAAGTGGAGCAGCAGCAGAAGGACAGAGGAACCTCACAGAAATGAGGTCCAAGCCAACATATCTAGAGTTAGCTGGGGGAAAGGAGAAGAGAAGAGAGTGCTGCTGACCAGGGAAGGAAGGGGTTGGAAGGGGAGGGGTAGAAGTGGATGCTGGAGGAAGTAGATACTGGTAGAGAGTAGGGCAAGGGTGGGGGCAGAACCAAATCACAGGTGCTAAAGTGTGTGTGTGGGGGGGGAAGGTGCAGGGAACCAGTACTTTATTGATTACTTTTTCAATGGGAAGAGTATCTCATATGCTCTTCTGGGTAAAATGCTTGTCTGTCAGATATTGCGCTACATGTTGTTGTTGTTAAGTGCCTTCGAGTTGCAGGCTACTCATAGCGACCCTATGAAGGAGAGTGCTCAACGCTTGGGTGTCTCTCATCCTTTCTCCAGGTTCATAGGGTTTCCGGGGGCAAGCTATTACAGAAGTGGATGCACTCCTCCTTCTAAGCTTGTTTTAATCAGGGAGCTCCACCCTGCTCTCCATCTGCATTGAGTAACCAGCCGTTCACGTATTTGACACAGTGTTCAGCCTCACAGCAACCACAAGTGACCACTGTATGGCAACTTGTACACCAGGGCTATACGACCTAGAAGAATGTCTGAACAAAAACAATGAAACACAGGCCCTAGGGCTGAGGATTGAAAGTCACCCACCTTTGGCTTGGTAGCATTGTTTTCTGTCCACTGGGCCAGCTGATCTCTCTCTCTATGTTGATGTTATTGTTGTTAAGTGCCGTTGAATTACAGGTGACTCATAGCTACCCTATGAAGGAGAGTGCTCAACGCTTGGGATTGTGCAACCTTGAACATCTATATTAAGGTAGAGTAGGGAGAAGGATTGGCCGTTCACTTCTGAAAAAATAGGCCCTTAAAAACCCTATGCACAATAGAACACACTTAAATTAGACTAGCAAATATAGCACCAGAGGGTCAAGGACTATAGTTTCAAATAAGAACTGAAGTTCAACATCAAGAAAATTAAGATTTCTTACTACTGAGCCAGTGACTGTACCATGATAGATGGAGAAGAGATTGAAATTGTTAACCATTTCAGCTTGCTAGGTTCTATAATCAACACTCTTGACACCAGCGGTCAGGAAGTCAAAAGATTAATTTCATTAGGAAAATCTGTTGTCAGGGACCTCTCCAGGGTGCTGAAGAGTAGCAATGTCATTCTAGGGATTAAGGTGCTCCTGGCCCAGGCCACAGGCTTTGAAATAACTTACTATGCACCAGAGAGCTGGACAAGGATCAAAGGTAACAGAGCAAAAATTGATATATTTGAGTTGTGGTACTAGAGAAGAGTATTGAACATACCATGGACTGCCAAGATACAAACCTGTCCTGGAGAGGAAAAAAACCGAAGCTGCTCCATAAAGGCAAGGATTTTGAGATTCCGTCTCACATATTTTTGACATATAGCCAATAGGGACCAGTCTTTGGAGAAGGATATCACACTTGGAAGGGTAGAGAGAGCGAGCAGTAGAGGAAGACCCAGACAATGGATTGATTGAGCATAATCCAACACAGGGTAAAAATTACTGAACAATCATTAAAATCACATATAAGTAAAATTTTACTGAAGATTAGTAAAAAAATGACTGGAGAAGTACAGCTATAAGAAACTACCAGAAGTACAAGCTGTACTATTTTTTATCTATGTGTATGTTTCAAATGAGTACAACTTACTATCATTGTTATTGTTGTTGTTATGTGCCATCGAGTCACTTGCAACTCATAGCAACACTTACACAATAGCTCTGAAGCCTGTCCTGTCCTGAGCCAATCTCACTGACTCTGTCACATCTACCCCCATTGCCCTATCACTGAATCAATACATGATACAGTATGTATCAACTGTGAGTTGGTTCTGACTCCACAGAAAAAGAGAGGAAGACTCACACCAAGATGAATTGACAGGAAAATACAGCCAAAATAAATAAAAATAGACAAGACCACTTCTCTAATCGTATGGAAACATTTAGCAAAAAAGAAAAAAATTAAGATAAAGAGTAAGATATATTTATAGTGAAGTTTTCAAGTATTTTGAGCTCAACCCTTTACAAATTACTTATTTCAGAAATTCTAATCCTTGCTAGGAATTTTTTAATATGACACATCTTTGTAATTAATGATACTTATCCTTTCAGCTAACCTTCTAACACTATATTACAAGAAAGCACAAACACCTTAAAAATGCAATACTGTTTTCTCCACAAAATAGACACAGCAATATTACCAAGAGGAGCACATCTGAGTGGAGCAGTTATGTTTCACCTTCAGTCTGGTCCATTGGTAGAAGACAGAGGGACCTGTTCTCTGACTTCTCTATAACAATAAGCATCTTTTCTCTTTTAAAACCTGAAGACTTCTCCAGCAGAGCTGTCTTCTCATGTGCTGATGGTCTTCAAGTAAGCAATGTCAGCGTGTCCAATTTTCTTAGGGAGGATGAACTAATTCTAAATCTATTTGAGTCAAAGCAAATGTGTGGTTCATCCTTCCTCTTTCATTTAGTTAACTTGTGTGTGCACAGCCTTAGAAATAGCACTTCCTCTTTGTTCCTGTTATCACTGTATAGTGACATAACCAGATGTTCCCATCTTTGATTCAGTGACTACTTTGGCCTTTGTTTTTTATCTCAACTCTATTTACTGCCATTGGGTACTGAGCTGTTCCTACTTACTGTATGGTAGTGATTTGTGGTTTTTTCCCTCCTTCATTGTGTACCTTGGGGTTCCAGATTGAAACCTCTTCAGTTAAAGCTGACACTGCTTTTAATCTTAAGAAGTAACGTTAAAGAGAAAGCTGGGAGTTTTATTTGCCTGCTGTTAACTTGTACTCTACTGGTTCTTCTACCTCCCAGAGCTGGCTTCCATGTCAATAAAGTTTGAAAGACTGTTCTTGTGGGAAAATAATAATAAAAAAAAGATGAATCGACACAATTTTCCTACTATTTTAGGGAATGAGTTTGAGTTTGGGGGTTTATAATTGTCTTTTGGCAAAGAAGATGAGTAATTGTTATTGTTCCTTTCACATTTTGCTAGTACAGTCAGAAACCTCCTATTTAAGGACCTTTAAGTATCTTCATATTTTGATTCTATGATTCTACTGTGAACCATTGTGAAATGACTCTGAAGATCAATTTCATACTCTCCCTGACAGACATAGTTATCTTCCAGAAGGTACACTTCCAGGTAGAGCTGTCCCTCACAAGAGTCTCCACATAGTTGCACAGCACACTTTGTCCCACACAAGAATCAAGCCAAAGATAATTTCTAACTGCTCTGAACCATTATATTCTCACTGAGCTCATTTGTAACTAGCCCAGCTGTTCATGGTCCAGAAGGCAGTGGTATTGTCCCAAGGACGTCAATTGCAGCAAGACAATGAGATCTCAATTCTAACATGCCGAAATATCAGGACCTTGATCTCCCAGAATTATTCTAACTTTGTTCTTTGAAATTGAGCATCTATCTTCTCTTCTTCTGGAGAAAATTATCAAATTCATAAAATGTGTATCTTTATTCTTTCAATTATCTGTGAGTTAAGAGTTGATGTAGAAGTTTTATGGATTACCTGTCCAGATACGATGAATGTTTTGGTTAAACTCAACCAGACTCACTGCCATTGAGTCATATCCAGCTCACAACAAATTGTAGGTCACAATTGAAACACCAAGGCTATCAGTTTTTACAGAAGCAGATTGCTTCGTATTTTTCTTGCTTGCCAACTAATAAATTTGTAGTGTGACTCTTAATTAGCAACCAGATACCTTAACCACAGTGCCACAAAGGTTCCATGAGCCTTGCTAAAGTCTTAGAGTTTCTTTACAGTTAAGCACTTATTTAAGAGACATTGCTGAGCTGAACTTTTTGGTTTTGTTGTTAGGTTTCATCTGTGGACCAGGAAGCTATCCTTAGAATAAAGCAAGGAAATACTGCATGCTTCAAAATCAGGAAAGGAGTGTGTCATGGTGCATCCTGTTTCCATACCTTTTCAATCTATATGCAGAACAGATAATTCAGGAAGCAGGACTTTATAAGGAGGAATATGGCATCAGGATTGGAGATAAACTCATCAATAACCTATGCTATGCATATGATACAACCTTACTTGAGGAAACAGAAGAAGACCTGAAGCACTTGCTGCAGAAGGTCAAGAACTGTAGTCTTCAATATGAATTGAAGCTCAACATCAAGAAGATAATCATTTTCACCACTGGGCCAATTGGCAGCACCATGATAGATGGTGAAGAGACTGAGATTATTAACAGTTACAGCTTGTTTGGTTCCACAATCAACACTCTTAACACCAGCAGTCAGGAAATCAAAAAACAAATTGCACACAGAAAATCTGTGGTCAGGGACCTCTACAGCATACTCAAAGGCAATGATGTCAGTCTAGAGACTAAGGTACACCTAATCTAGGTGCAATTATTTGCTATGCATCAGAGAGCTGGACAATGACTAAGAATGACAGATGAAAAATCAGTGCCTTTGAGTTGTGGTGCTGGAGAAGAGTCTTAAACAACCAAAGATTGCCAAGAAAACAGATAGGTCTATCTTTGAGAGAGTGAAATCAAGTTTTTCTTTGAAGGTTAGGATTTTAAAGTTCTGTCTCACAGACTTTGGACACATGGCCAGAAGGGAACAGTCCTTGGAGAAGGATATCATGCTCGGAAGGGTCGGGGGAAAGTGCAGGAGAGAGAGGCCCCGGATGAGATGGACTTGATAGAGTAACTGGGGCCATGGGAGTTGATGTGTTGGAATTAGAGCTCCCTTTTGATTTAGTATACGTTCTTGTACTGTTTGAAATTCTTCAATTTGTTCTAAGTTCTTTCTGGAAGAAATGGTACATTAGTAAACATATGCAAAGGTAGTGCTCTCTATTTTAACATTATCGCCCAGGCCTGATGAATGTAGAAGGGATGCTTCCCCTGATACAAGCCCTAGATATACTCAAGATATAAGACCTGCAGAGGTAGAAACTCGTCTATATTTACTTAAGCGGCTATCACATCAACTTCAACTCATAAGAACTCCTACATGTAAGAGTAGAACTGGGCTCCATACGATGTCAGTGGCTAATATTTTGGATATAGATGGTCAGAACCTCCTTCCAAAGTGCCTCTGGGGAGGCTCCAGCCCCCACTTTTTGCTTAGCAGTCTAATTCGTTAACTGTTTGCACCACTCTGGGATTCTATGTCTCTTTAGTCAATACTAAGTAGAATATCTAAAACAGAGTGAAAATTTAATAGAGTCATCCAGGTTCATCACTTATAAAAGTAAGCCATTTATCCTCTCTTATTTTAGTTTCCTCCTAACTTACATGTCAGTACACTACCTTGGAACAGATGAAGGAAAAAACTATTTAAAAAGAATAGATGATTAAGCATTACTTGTATGACAACAGTCCAGAATAAGAGGTGCATAGCAAAGTGGACTTGGGGGGGGGCGAGGAAATTATGTGACTATAAATGAATATCATTTTTTAAAAAGTTAGCTGAGGGGGTTTGGAGGAAAATGTGCAACAATGAATGAATGAATGAGAAATCCAACTTTTCTGAAAACTTTCATTAAAATCATGGTAAAAAGATTACTTGAGTCCAAATTTTTTTAAAAAGGTATGTCAAATGGTATCTCTATTTGCAATTTTTTGAGAAAGCGCCACACTGCCTTCCACAATGGTTGCACCATCTTACATTCCCACCAACAGTGAATTGCAAATAGAGATACCATTTGACCCAGCTATCCCATTACTGGGAATGTACCCCAGAGAGACCATGTCCATCATCCAAGCAGATATATGCACACCCATGTTTATCGCAGCTTTGTTTACAATAGCAAAGAGTTGGAAGCAACCTAACGACCCATCAACAAATGAATGGATAAAGAAGCTGTGGTATATCCACACAATGGAATACTACGCCGCATTGAAAAACAAGGAAGTCATACAATATTATTCAAAATGGGTGACCCTAGAGGACATTATGCTGAGTGAAATATCTCAGTCACAAAGGGACAAATACTGCATGGTGCCACTGTTGTAGAATGGGTCTGACATCAGGGTTGGGGTATGACAGAAAAAACTGGATAAATTATGAATATTGTATTGAAACAGAGGAGGGAAAGAACGGATTAGAAGTGATATATGATTGAATATTATGGTTAACACAGGAATCCAGAATTAAGGTTGCATAGAGAAGTGTACTCGGGGTGGGGGATGGGGGGAAGAGATGTGGGAATTGTATACTAATGAAGGAATTTTTTTTTCTTTTTCTCTTCGGAGGGGAGAGCAAGCTAGTGGGGAAGGGTGGGCAGGGAGAAAAGTGTGGCAATGAATGAATGGAAATCCAAAACCTTTGTAAATGCTTATTGAAATTAATAATAAAAAACAAAAAAAAATATAAGTCGTGTCTTAACATTAACAATTGAATTTTGGAAATGCAAATAATTAGTATTTATTTTAACATGTTTAGACACAATCACAATGTACCCAGTATGTCAAGATTTCAATAGTCTCAATACTTTAAATCTGTCATAACCAGCAAATTCATATTAATAGATGATCACTAAACTATGTTATCCCCAGAGGGAGCTTGCTGATTAAAGTAAAGAAATAACATTATAAAGTTGAATTTAGGTGTGAACTATGATCATTGCAAAGGGGCATTGGTAGCATTGTGGTTAACTGCTCTGCTGATGACAGAAAGGTCAGCAGTTTAACCCACCAGTAGCTGTGTGAGAGAACGGTGGTATTTTGCGGCCAAAAATATTGTATTTTTACAAATTCTACAGAGTAATTCTTCTCTGTCCTCTAGGACCACTGTGATTTGGAATTGATTCAATAAAAAAATCTGAGGTTTTGACCTTTACTGTTTATCATTACTGTATTTTCTTGTCTGGTTGTGTGTATGTGTGTTACTTGAATCTCAGATGTCTATGTCTATGTGAATTTAATGCCAAGATGAAAGAGCAGGAGTGAAAGAACAATCGAGAAAGCCAAGAAGTGGTCAGTTCTTGGGCAGACACTGGGCCCTGCAGCTGGAAGATTTTCTATTTTTGCTGCTGAGGTGTGCTTTACTTCTAGATGTCCACTAGGAATACTTGCTTAAAGTATAGAAACTGAGGATGCTTGTCTTAGATTTAGGCTGCACTGAAATTGTTCTGCCATGGTTTAGGCTAGTTATTAGTAGAAATGCATTTTATTACACCACTATTAAGTTTTTGAGGATGTGGCTTTAGCACCCGTGTACCGCCACAGTCAATTTAACCTCAGCAACCCTGTAGGACAAAATAGGATGACTTTATAGGATATGGATACATTTTGTTAATCTTAAGCATCAATAAGCATAACAAAATAATAATCTAGTTATTCTGAGATTTCTTCCCTGTAGTGACCAGAAAGTTAAATACAATTTTAGTCCTGGTTTTTGGACTAAAAAAATCCACCTTCTCCAACCCATTTTTCTTCCAATACATAGATATTAGAGCATCCTTGCATTCCACACAGCCATCATCTATCTCCACTTTAGATTCTGCTAGTGCAAAATGTACAGGAAGTCTATAGTTTGCCAGGTGTATCAGTGAGTTTCCTTCAATCCCCCATGGCCTGTTGCTATAAAGTTCATAACAGACAAATCCCATGAGGAAATATTTGTTCATTGTTTTGTCTGCATCACAGAGTCCAGTATTCATTCTCTTACCTCTGATTTGAATTGAATACCAAACACCCTTCAACATACTCTCAAATTCTCAACATACTCTCTAAATTATTACAAGTCTTCTAGATGACAAATTATCAAATAGTTTGTTTCTATAAATAGCTATGCTTCCACTGATCTACCAAAATCTTCTTCCCACTCTTATCTAGCATGCTTACTATACTGGATAGAGTACATTGTTTTTCATTAGAAATTTTTTCTATATTTTTCCTACTCTATTAATGATCTCTCCATCATTTCATAAAACATCTTCTGAGCACTATAATTTCCTAATAGTCAACACTCTTGGCACTAGCAGCCAGGAAATTAAAAGATGTATTGAGATGGGAAAGTCTGCTGTTAGGGACCTCTCCAAAGTACAAAGAGCAATGATATCACTCTGGAGACTAAAGTGCCTCTGATACAGGCCATGGCCGTTGCAATCCCTTGTTATGCATCGGAGAGTTGTACAATGACTAGGGAGGATAGAAGGAGAATTGATGCCTTTTAGCTGTGGTGATGGAGAAGAGTATTGAGTGTACCATGGACTGCTAAGAAAACAACCAGGTTCATCCTGGAGAGGGTTCAAACGGGCTGCTCCTTGGAGGAAAGGATTCTGAGGTTTTGTCTGACCTACTTTAGACATGTTGTAAGGAGGGACCAATGCTTGGAGAGGGACATCATACTTGGGCGGGTGGAGGGACAGCCCAGGAGGAGAAGACCCTCTATGAGGTGGATTAATTCAGTGACTGGGATAATCGGGGTGGGTGTGACAGAGATGGTGCAATTGGCACAGGATAGAGCAGAGTTTAGGGATGTTGTACATAGGGTCGCTATGAGATGCAAGTGACTCAAAGGCACATAACAACAACAACAACAATACACACACTTGGAAGCAGGAGTGGCATCCACTTCCTAAACAACATGCCTCAAGAAACTATGAACTTTGATAAATGATGATAGTTATAGAAAGACTTCAGGCCTTTTTTTCATAGAGTTGCTTTGAGTCATGCTCGACGTGATGGCAATCAACAACAACAACAACTCTCAAGAAAAAGGATGCTTTTTAAATTTGGTTTTGTTTGCTATTTGTAAATACATCTGAGTTTGGAAAAAGAGTTGATAGCCTTGCTCTCATTACTACTTCCAATTATTTTTATTCTGTTGCATGTTAAAAAAAATCATTTGAAGTGCATAATTTGAGGCTTACTTTCTCCTACTTCTCCTTCTTGTTATTCTCATAAATTCATGGGAGATTTTAACTGCTTAAAATCATGTCTTTGTCCATGAACTGGCCCTTCTGCGTAACCTGCTCAAAATATATGAAACAGTCTTACCATCCTCATCTTCTAAGCAGCATTCCTATTTTACTTCTCTTCCAAGATGGACTATAAATTAAATATCATTACCTCTATAAATCTTTTTAAGCTCTGGTGCCCTAATAGGTTTCATGCTACCAACCCAAAGGTAAACAGTTTGAATCCACCAGCTGCTCCATGGGAGAAAGATGAGGACTCTCTTTCCATAGGATATTGGTGTTATGTGCCATCGAGTTGTCTGTGATCCATAGCAACCCCATGTACAGCAGCTCTGAACCCTGCCCTTTTTGGACCCAGTTTCACTAATCCTGACACACCAACCCCCATTTCCCCAGACACTGTATCAATTCATTTGATCTGAGATATCCCTCTCCTGCGCTGTCCCTCCACCGTGCAAAATATTATGTCCTCCTCCAAGGACTGGTCCCTCCTGGTCATGTGCCCAAAGTATGTGAGATGGAGCTTCAAAATCTTAGCCTCTGAGGAGAAACTTAGTTTCACCCTCTCCAAGAAAGACCTATCTGTTTTCTTGGTAGTCTTTGGTATATCCAAGGCTCTTCTCCAGCACCACAACTCCAAGGCATCGATTCTTCTTCTGTCATCCTTAGTCATTGTCCAACTCTCTGATCAATATCAAGTAGTTGTGAAGGTCATGTTTGGAATCAGAGGCACCTTAGTCTCTAGACTGACATTGTTGCTTCTCAGTATTCTGGATAGGTCCCTGTCAGCAGACTTTCCCAAAGCAATTCAGCTTTTGATTTCCTGACTGCTGGTGCCAAGCATGTTGTTTGTGGAGCTGAGCAAGCTGTATTTGTTTACAAACTCAATATCTTCTCCATCTATCATGTTGCTGCCAATTGGTCTGTAGTGAGAATAATTGCTTTCTTGATGTTGAGCTTCAATCTATATTGAAGACTACAATCCAAGACCTTCTGCCAGAAGTGCTTCAGGTCCTTCTCAGTTTCAGCAAGCAAGGTTGTGCCATCTACATAATGTAGGGTATTGATGAGTCTGAGTCCTCT
Source organism: Elephantulus edwardii (assembly GCF_000299155.1). Lineage (NCBI taxonomy): Eukaryota > Metazoa > Chordata > Mammalia > Macroscelidea > Macroscelididae > Elephantulus > Elephantulus edwardii. The sequence continues at coordinate 1,515,306 of NW_006400088.1, read as the reverse complement.
GCCAATCCTGATGCCACATTCCTCCTTAACAAAGCTATGAATATATGATAGAAAATTTACTGCATTGAGGGGAGAAATAATGAGTTTCAAAGCAGTGATTGGAGAATTCAATACCTCTTTTATCAATAGTGAGTAGACACAGATCAGTAGAAAATAGATAACTTGAAAAATACAGCAAACCAGTTAAATCTCATAGACATTTATATAATTCTACCTGACAACAGTAGAATATTCTTTCATCTCATGTATATATGTAGCATTGTCCAGGATAATCACCAGGTTTGTTGTTGTTGTTGTTATGTGCTGTCAAGTTAACTGTGACTCATAGCAACCTTATGTACAAAAGCCCTAAACCTTGCTCTATCCTGTGCCAATCTTATTGTCTCTGACAGACCAACCCCCATTACTCCAGTCACTGAATCAATCCATCTCAACGAGGGTCTTCCTCTCTTCCACTGTCCCTCCACCCTTCCAAGCATCATGTCCTTCTCCAAGGACTTGTCCTTTCTTGCAACATGCCCAAAGTATGTCAGATGAAACTTCAGAAACCTGGCCTCCAAGAAGCAACCTGGTTTCACTCTCTCCAGGATGAACCTGTTTGTTCTCCTAGCTGTCCATGGTATATTCAATACTCCAACACCATAGTTCAAAGGCATAAATTCTCCTTCTATCATCCCTAGTTATTGTCCAGCTCTCTGACACATAGCAAACGATTGCAAATGCCATGGCCTGTATCAGATACACCTTAGTTTCCAGAGTTACATCATTGCTCTTCAGTATTCTGGAGAGGTCTCTGACGGCAGATTTTCCCAATATAATATTTTTTTTAATTTAATGGCTGCTGGTGCCAAGAGTGTTGATTGTGGAACCAAGCAAACAAAAGCTGTTTACAATCAGAATCTCTTCACCAACCATCCTGATGCTGCCAATTGCCCCAGTACTGAGAATCTTTGTTTTCTTTTCTTGTTTCTTTTTCCTTGACTCAACTGATATGTTGTTTTTAATTTGGAGAAAATGTTCACTGCTAAAACAGTATACAGTAAGTAATAGAAAGAAGATGAGACTTCTTAAATATATTTGTAAAGGAATTACTTGATCATCTGATTTACTTCTTCCTGTCTAGGAGAATATAAGGAACCTTGATAGAATAGTTTGTTTCAAGTTAGCTGCTAATCAAAAGGTAAGTGTTTCAAATTTACCAGGAAAAATTCTTGTGAATAATGTAGTCAGTCTCTTCTGGTTAAGATTTATAGCTTCAAAGACCCAATGAAGGGGCAACACGAATTAAAATTGACTGGTGATAGTGGCTTTTGGCATTTTCGTTTTTGTTGTTGTTAGATGCCATTGAATCATTAGTTACCCTGTGAATAACAGATCTGAACCTTGCCATATCCTGTGCCATCCACATCATCTTCAAAATCCAGATGTAACTTTTTTCCCAAGGACTGGCCTCTCCTAACAACATGTCTTAAATAAATAAGATGAATATTCAGCATCTTTACCTCTATAGAACATCCTGGTATACATTACCATTAGTTTATGATTCTTACTTGAACAGATAGTACATGAAAGTTGACCCTGTGTCTTGTACTTAGGTGTGTTAATATATAAAGTATTTCAAGATTGTTCCTCTCCACAGAAATCTTTAATAAAAGGCAAAAGATTTAAATGATCTGAAGAGAAACAAGAGTATCAGAATCTTTGGGTTTTTTTGATGTTAAGATTCAATCCATATTGAAGGCTGCAGTCCTTGACCTTCTGCAGCAAGAGCTTCAGGCAAGCAGGGTTTTATCATCTGCATGACAGAGATTGTTGATGAGTCTTTTTCCAATCCTGATGTGACATTTCTCCTCATAGATCCCAGCCTCCCAGTTAATCTGTTCTGCATATAGGTTGGAAAGTTATGGAGATAGGACATCCCTGGCGTTCACTCTTCCCAATTTTATACCATGCAATGTTCCTTTGCTCTGTTCTGATGACTGCCTCCTCATCCAACTATAGGTTTCACATAAGCATGATCAAGCATTCTGGGTTTCTCATTTTTCTCAGAGTTAGCCACAATTTGTTGTGGTTCACACAGTCAAATGCCTTTGCATAATCAATGAAACATAGGTAGACATTCCTCTGGTATTCCCCCTTGCAGCCAAGATCCATCTCAATTAGTTGCAATATCCCTAGAACAACTGCCTCTTCTAAATCCAGCCTACCTTCCGGCAGTTCTCTGTTGATGAGCTGTTCCAGTCGGTTTTGGATGATCTTCAGAAGAATCTTGATTGCATGTGATATTAATGATATCGTTCAATAATTTCCACACTCTGTTGGATCACCTTTCTTTGGAATGGGAACAAATATAGATCTCTTCCAGTCAGTAGGCCAGGTGATTGTCCTCTCAATTTCTTGGCACAACTTGGTGAGCATATCCAGAGCATCATCTGTTTGTTGAAATATATCAGTTGCTATACTGTCAATTCCTGGGGCCTTGTTTTTTTTTTTGTCAATTCTTTCAGAGGAGCTTGAACTTCTTCCTTCATCACCACATTAATTAGTGGTCTGTTCCACAATCGGTAACTGGCCTAGTTTTCACAGCTGATATAGAGCTTCCCAGCAGTCTATTCCACAGATGTAATTAGTATAATTCTTAAGCATACCATCAGGTGAAATACATGTGTAAAGCCTACATTTATGTTTCTTATAAAATGTATTTGCAATGAATAAATAGCTGATTGTGCAAAATTCTATAATTCTATCTCCAGCTTCATTTGTGTCATCAAGTACATTTCAAACTACTGATCCTTCTTCTCTGTTCCCAACTTTTGCATTCCAGTCACCCATTATTATTAATGTATCTTGATGGCATGTGCGACCAATCTCTGACTGAAAAAGTTCATTGAAATCTTCTATTTCCTCTTCTTTATCTCTCTCCAAGGACTAGTCCCTCCTTGCAACATACCCAAAGTATGTTATATGAAGCTTCAGAATCCTTGACTCCAGGAAATACTATGGCTTCACTCTCTCCAGGACAAACCTGTTTGTTCTCCTAGCAGTTCATGGTATATTCAACACTCTTCCCCAGTACCACAACTCAAAGGCATCAATTCTCTATCATCCCTATTCACTGTCCAACTCACATATCCCTTTTAAACAGGATTCTCCCTCATCTTTTTCAATGCAGTATGCATTATTGAATCCATCTTTCTCAGTCTTTCCCCAACTCCAAGGTCAGTCCTGTTTTAAAACAGTGGCATGAGGCAGTATTTGTCCTTTTGTGACTGAGATACTTCACTCACCTTAATGTCCTCCAGGATCACCCATTTTGAATAATAGTGCATGAGTTCCTTGTTTTTCAATGCAGCATATTATTCCATTGTGTGAATATACCACAGCTTCTCTATACATTCTTTTGTTGATGGGCACTTAGGTTGTTTCCAACTCCTTGCTATTGTGAACAAAGCTGCGATAAACATGGGTGTGCATATATCTGCTTGGATGTCAGTTATGGTCTCTTTGGGGTATATTCCCAGTAGTGCAATTGCTGGGTCAAATGGTATCTCTACTTATAACTTTTTGAGAAAGCGCCATACCGCCTTCCACAGTGGTTGCACCATTTTACACTCCCACCAACAGTGAATAAGAGTTCCAGTCTCTCCACAACCTCCTCAGCGTATGTTGCTTGCTGTTCTGTTAAATTTTGCTATTCTGACTGGGGTGAGATGATATCTCATAGTTGTTCTGATTTCCATTTCTCTTAGAGCTAGGGATTTTGAACATTTCTTCATGTGCTTGGTAGCCATCTGAATGTCTTCCTGTGCCCATTTTTCTATTGGATTATTTACCTTTATCTTGTTGTGGTGCTCAAGTATTTTATAAATTCTTGATATAAGTCCCTTATCTCATATGTCATTACCAAATACTTTTTCCCAGTCTGTGGCTTCTCATTTTACCCTGTCGGAGAAGTTTTTGGATGTGCATAGGAATTTGATTCTTAGAAGCTCCCATTCATCTAGTTTATCTTCTCCTGGTTGCAGGATTTTTTGGGATACTTGGAAGACTGTTTATGCTGTGGATTAGAACTTCTGGAGTTCTTCCAAGCTTTTCTTGAATGAAGTTTATAGTCCTTGGTTTTAGTCCTAGGTCTATGATCTACCTTAAGTTGGTTTTTGTATATGGAGTGAGGTGGCGATCTTGCTTGAATCTTTATGAGACACTTTTCAAATTTTGCCAACAGCATTTGTTAAAAAGGCTGTCATTTCCCCACTTAACTGGTTTCATCTCCTTGTCAAAAATCAGTTGGTCATAGATAGATGGGCTGATCTCCGGGTTCTGAATTCTATTCCATTGATCTATGCATCTGTCATTGAACCAATACCATCTGTCTTAACCACCACAGCAGTGTAGTAGGATTTGAAATCAGGTAATGAGATACCTCCTACCTTTCTCCTATTTTTTTTCTGTAACTTTTTTTAAAATTTTACTTTATTAATTTTAATGAACATGTACAGATATTTTGGATTTTCGTTCATTCATTGTTGCACTTTTTTGTCTACCCCTCTCCCCCCAGTTTGCTCCTCTCTTTGAAAAGCAAAAGATAAACTTCTTCGTTGGTATACAACCCCTGCCCCTGCCACCCCAATCCTAACCCCCTCCCCCACCCCACGCCAAATGCACTCCACTATGCAACCTTAATTCTGGCCATTCCAAATGAAACTGGAGATTTCCTTTTCCATCTCCTTGAAGAACGGGGTTAGTATTTATATTGGGATTGCATTAAATGTGTAAATTGTCTTTGGTAGTATTGCCATATTCACAGTATCAAATCTTCCTGTCCATGAGCAAAGGATATTCTTCCACTTCTCCAGGTCTCTTTTTGTTTCTTGAAGTAATATTTTGTAATTTTCTTTGAATAGATCCTTTGTGCTTCTGGTTAAATTTACGCCCAAGTATTTAATCATGTGATTAGCTATTGTGAATGGTATGCTTTTATTAGTTCTGACTCTGTATTCTATTTGTCACTGCAGAGAAATCCACTGATTTTTGTATCTTGTATCTTGCCACTTTGATGAATTGGTCCACTGTGCCCAAGACTTTTCATGCTAAGTCTTTAGGATTTTCTAAGTATACTGTAATATCATATGCATAGAGAGATAATTTTACTTCGTCTTTGCCAATTTGAATACCTTTCATTCCCTTCTCTTGTCTTATTGCTATCGCTAAGACTTCCAGTACAATATTGAATAAGAGATGTGATATTGGGCATCCATGCCTAGTTCTTGTTCTTAAAGGGAACCTCCTTTAACCTCCTTCCATTGAGAACAATGTTGGCTATCGGGTTTACATAAATACTCTTTAATATGTTGAAGAAATTCCCTTCTAATCCTATTTTGTTGAGTGTTTTAATTAGAAAAGGGTGTTGGAATTTTTTCAAAGGCCTTTTCTACAACAATTGATAGGATCATGTGGTTCTTGTTCTTTGCCTTGTTAATGTGATGAATTACATTAATTGTTTTCCTTATGTTGAGGCATCCTTGCATACCTGTTATGAATCCCAGTTGGTCATGGTGAATTATTTCTTTGATGTTTCATTGGACTCTATTGGCTAGTATTTTATTCAGGATTTCTGCATCTATGTTCATGAGAGATATTGGCCTATAGTTTTCTATTTTGGGGGTGTCCTTTCCTGGCTTTGATATCAAGGATATGTTTGCTTCATAGAATGAGTCTGGGAGCATTCCACCTTTTTCTATTTTCTGAAATAATTTATGTAGCATTAGTGACAGTTCTTCTCTGAATGTTTGATAAAATTCACTTATAAAACCATCTGATCCAGGGCTTTTTTGTTTGGATGTTCTTGTATTACCTTTTCAATTTCTTCTTTTGTAATGGGTCGGTTAAGATGTTCCGTTTTGGTTTGCGTTTAAGTAGGTTGTGTTTCTCTAAGTATTTGTCCATTTCCTCTAGGTTTTCCTATTTGTTAGAGTACAGTTTCTCTTATACTCTAATGTTAGCTTTTCTTATTTTAATTGTTTCTGTTGTGATGTTGCTTGATTCGTCTCAAATACGTATTATTTGTGTCTTCTCTTTCTTTTCTTTTGTGAGTTTTGCTAGTGGTTTGTTGATTTTATTGATCTTTTCTATGAACCAACTCCTAGTTTTGTTGATAGTTTCAATTGTTTTCTCGGTTTTCTATTTCATTTATTTCTGCTCTAATATTTATAATTTCAGGTTTTTTAGAGGGTGTCGGGTTTTCTTGCTGTTCTTTTCAGTATGTTGGAGTTGTTGGGTTAGAGATTCAATGGTCAGTTTTTCATGCCTTTTGATGTGTTTACTTATTGCTATAAATTGACATCTGATTACTGCTTTGTCTGTTTCCCAGAGGTTTTGGTAAGTGGTGTTTTCACTGTCATTTGTTTCAAGAAAGTTTTTCTTTTTTTATTTCTTCTAGTACCCAGTCATGTTCAAGCAAGGAGTTGGTCAGCTCTCAAATGTATGGGGGGGGGCGTTTCTGCTTTATCTTCTTATTATTAATTTCTAATTTTGTAGCATTATGGTCTGAAATGATGCTTTATATTATTTGTATGTTTTTTAATTTATTGATGCTTGCCTTGTGACCTAGAATGTGGTCTATTCTGGAGAACATTACCTGCACATTGGAGAAGAAGGTATACAATGGTTTTGGGGGTGCATTAGCCTATAAATATCTATGAGGTAAAGTTGGTTTATTGTGTGGTTTAATTCTTCTGTATCCCTGTTGAGTTTTTTTCCTGGCAGTTCTATCTTTTTTGGAGAGGGGTGTATTAAAGTCTCCAAGGCTATAGTAGTGTTGTCTATTTCCTTTTTCAGTTTTGTTAATGTTTGTTTTATGTATTTTACTGCATAGATATTTATTATTGTTATGTCCTCTTGTTCTATTGACACTTTCAGCATTATGTAGTGACCTTCCTTGTCCTTTGTGATGGTTTTTACATTGACATTTATTTTATCAGAGATTAATATCACTACTCCTGCTTTTTTCTGGTTGACATTTGCTTGGTATATTTTCCCCCTCCCTTTTATTTTCTGTCTTTCTTTATCTTCATTTTTCATGTGTGTCTCTTATAGACAATATATTGTTGGATTTTGTTTTTTTATCCAATCTGCTACTCTTTTTCTCTTTAGCGGTGCATTTAAACCATTCACATTCAGTGTGACTATTGAGAGGCAAGGTTTTATTGTTATCATTGTATTGAGTTCTTTTTGATGCTGCTGCTAGTTACTTTGGACCATGCAGTTTTCTGTGATATGTCTATAAAAAGGACATCTCTGAGTCTTTCCTGCAATGCTTGTCTTGTTCTTACAAACCCTCTTAGGTTCTGCTTTTCTGGAAATATCTTGGTCTCTCCTTCATATTTGATGGATAATTTTGCTGGGTACAGTATTCTTGGCTGACAGTTGTGTTCTCTGGGTGTTTGATATATGTTCTTCCACTCTCTTCTTACTTGAATGGTTTCTGCTGAGAAATCAGCACGTAATCATATCTGTTCTCCCTTATAGGTTACTCTTTATTTTTTCCTTGCTGCTCTCAGGATTCTCTCCTTATCTTTGGTTCTGGCAAATTTAACTATGATATGCCTTGATGTTTTTCTCTGTGGGTCTAGTCTATATGGTGTTCACTGAGCTTCTTGAATATATACTCTCTCATTCTTCATTATGCCTGGGAAGTTTCCCTCTGGTAATTATTCCACAACTTTATCAGTGCCTTTACTTGCTTCTTCTTTTTCTGGCATTCCAATGATAGGCATGCTATTTCTCTTGATGGTGTCCCACATTATTCTTAGGTTTTCTTCTTTGTCCTTCTTTTTTTAGATTTATTATTATTATTATTATTATTATTGTTATTATTATTATTTTTTTATGCGTGTACCATCAAACCAGATCTGACTGGTACAGGAGGCAATTGTTCCTCCTTCTTCAGCAGAGCATCTGGTGAATTTGAACTGCTCACCTCTTTCCTTCTTTTTTGAGTCTGCTTTTTGCTCTAGCAGATCAATGGTGACAATTCTGTCTTCAGTTTCAGTGGTTCTGTGTTCCTTCTCTTCAACTCTGTTCATGTGTCCCTCCATCATGTTGACAGCCTCTGCAAAATTGGACCTTATATTTTGGATAGTGGTTTAAGTTGGTCTTTTATCCATTAAATATATTCAATCATTCTTCTTTTAAATTCTGTGTCAGAAAGTTCCATCAGACTTTCTGGCTTCAGGAAATTCACTGGTACTTTGTCACCCTTAGGTAGTGACACCTAGCTTTGCTCTTGTGTGTTGTGTGGGATAGTTTTCTCTCTTCGAGACATTGATATGTTCTTGATCTGAAGACAATGCTCTAGAGATCAGCGGGCAGCTACCCCACTTATGTGTTTCTCTGAACTTCTGACTTTAGAGAAATGTCAGTTCAGAGCCTGTGAGAGCAACCTCTTTTTGGTAAGACAGGTCAAGGTGCTCCCGATTAAAGACAACTTGATTGGCCAGACATGTAGACACTGGTGTGGAGCCAAATGGAGTGAGGCAGGCACAAGGTTGGTGTGATTGCATGGGCACGTTAAACACTTGGGGGACATCTGTCAGACCTCAACTGTCTCGATGTGCTCACTATTGGAGTCTGCTCAAATTCCCACTGTCCGTTTCCCACTCAGTTGTTTTTACTAAGTGGCCTTTGGCCAGTGGCACTTACACAGGTACCCTCACTCAGCAGCCCCTGCTCAAGCAGGGTCCTGGGTCCAACAGGACCAGAAAAGTCAAATTCCCAGTGAGCCACTAGCCTCTGACTGGTCTGCAGAGTTCACAAAAGTTCAGACAGATTACCACTGGCTGGTTCATTCCTGGTCAGTCTGCGTGGCCCAAGAAAACTCAGACAAATTCCCCACCAGTGGGCATGCCCTTGGGTACCCTCCCAGGTAATCAACAGTGCCCCAGAAATCCCAGTCAGGATCCTACCAGCCTTTCTCCTGCCAGATTAGTCCCACAGCAGCTCAACTGGTGGCTCTGGGTGATGGATGGATCTGCAGCGTGGCTTTGTGTTCCTGTAGCTCCAAAAGGTACAGTTGCAACAAAAGTTCTGATTCAAAATCCTTCTGTCCACGGCTCATCAGGTTGGTTGGTCTCTGTGTGGCGTGAAGGACTCTCTAGTGGCTCTTGGGCACCACTGGAGTCGCAGGGCTGTGGTGGGGGTGGAGGCCCATGGATATGGTATGGCTGCGTGGGGAGGGGGAGGAAGCACTGGGTTGGGGGGGGCAGGAGCACAGGGCTGGGGTGTCGGGGGAGGACAGGTATGGGACACTACCACTGGGAGGCAGGGGGCAGAGCTTGAGCACTGCCAGCAGTTTATGCAGAGGCAGGCCACCAAGTGGGGTCAGGCGGTGGCAGTAGCTCCTCTGGGGTCACACAGCAGCCGAGGGTGTTTACTACTCTGAATCACATAGTGGCTGGCAGGTGGTTCCTCATCCAGGTTCTCATAGAGGCTTGGGGAGTTTGGTTGCTCCTCCAGAGTAACACAGTTCTCCCTATTTGCTCCTGGTGGGTGGGTTCCACAGTGGCTTGGCTGGAGTCCTTTGGCTGGGACTCAGCTGTCCTGTGTGTGGTTCAAATTCCAGGGTTCCGGCTGCGCCGGGTTCCCCCTCTAATCCTATTCTGTTGAGTGTTTTAATCAGGAAATAGTGTTGGATTTTGTAAAAGGTCTTTTCTACATCAATTGATAGGATCATGTGGTTCTTGTTCCTTGCTTTGTTAATGTGATGAATGACATTTATTATATTTCTTATGCTGAACCATCCTTGCATACCTGCTATGAATCCCATTTGGTCATGATGAATTATTTCTATGATGTATCCTTGGATTCTGTTGGCCAGGATTTTATTCAAGATTTTTGTGTCTATGTTCATAGGAAATATTGGCCTATAGTTTTCTATTTTGGTGGTGTCTTTTCCTGGCTTTGGTATGAAGGATATGTTTGCTTCATAGAATGAGTCTGCGAGAATTCTATCTCTTCCTATTTTTTGAAATTGTTTATGTAGAACTGGTGACAACTGTTCTCTCAATGACAAAATTCACTTGTAAAACCATGTGATTCAGGGCTTTTTTGGGCTAGAAGTTGTTTTATTACCTTTCAAGTGTTCAGGTCTACAACTCTACAACAATTAACAATAATAACAACAACCATTTCTACAGTTTAAAAAGAAAACATTTTAAATGAAGAACCTAATTTTACATTCTAAGTAATTTGAAATCTAACAAACTAAGCCCAGAATTAGAAAAAGGAAAACAAAACAAAACAACTGTCAAGACTAGACTAGAGGTAAGCAAACTGAAAAACAGAGACAGGGACAAACTCCTGGAAAATCAATGTAAGATAGAACTGACTCTTTAAAATGTTCCTCATAATTGTTCAGCTTTTAGCTAGAATAGCTAAGATAAAAAGGAATATAAAATTATGTCACTAAAACAACATAAGGGAATACTGGATATTATTCAACAATATATGAATGCAATTACACCACAGAATTTTACACTTTAAAGTTGATTAAATGGTAAATTTCATGTGAGATATATATAAAACACCATTAATGAAACAACAAAAAATGACCCTGTCTCTTCCAGTTTCCTTTTATCACTAACCAAACTATCTTCCCACTGTTGTTCAAGGTGAATATTAAAGGTAACATTTACTTCATCACCAAATTCTACAGACTCTATCTCAAAAATACTTCGTGAATCTGTTTTCTCCTTTTCCACTGCTACCCTGCTAGCAAATAAGGCTCCCTAAGGACTTCTGAAATTATTTCATTGCCATACTATTTTTCTCTCTGTTGCCTTTTCTCTCCATTTCACTTACTTTCATGAAGTGATCTGAAGATACCAAACCTTCCATTCGTCTCTTCTGATAAAAGTTTGTGACATAATTTTCCATTACATTTTCAATAAGCTAAAATGCCTTGTCTATTTTCCAAAAACTGAACCATGAAAAGTTTAACTGTAAAAGTGAATATCAATCTCTCTCTCTCTCTCTCTCTCTCTCTCTCTCTCTCTCACACACACACACACACACACACACAGAGAGAGAGAGAGAGATTGAAATTTATTCACAAGATCCTCATCTAACTTCTCTGATCTCATTGCCTTAATTTTCTCAGTTTGTTAATTCTGTTCCACCACTGGGCTTTCCTGTTCCCTTTCAATACACCAAGCTCCTTGTCACTGTAAGATTTTTCATCTGCTTTCCCCCTCTGTTTAGGATTCTCTTTCTTCTATTTTTCATCAACTAAGACTTTTTCAGTAATTCAAATCACATTTGTTTACATGTCTCATTTTCAGTTTTGCTTTCTATCATAAATTCACACATACATACATACACAGAATTTTATCCCAGTACCTCACTGTATTTTATTCACAGATATACTATCATCATTTGATTTTCTGTTATTCAGAAAGATAAGATCCTTGACAGTAGGGACCTTGTCTCATTTGTGACTATATTTCTAGAGACAAAGCAGTGCCAGGCGCAGAGTGAGGGGTTAATAAGTAACTAATAAATGGGGGAAAAATTCCCCCAGGCATACCCATATTAGAGCTCTAGTGGTTAGGTATTTACCTGCTAACCAAAAGTTTGGCAGTTCAAACCCGTCTAGCAACCATGCAGAAAAAAGACAATCTACTTCTCTAAAGATTCTAGCACAAAAAATCATACAGGGCAGTTCTAATTTCTCATATCTGGTCAAAATGAGTTAGAATTTATTTAATGGCACCCAACAACAGAGCTTGGAAATGTGTAGCTCAGTAAACTAGGATGATTGTAGAATTGACTGTGTGGTCAGTTTCCCATTTCTGACTAACAAGAAATGACTTTGCTTTTAGTCTGTAACACTGAAAAAATGTTCATAGCAGGTATAAAAAATTATTCTCAATACGTGTAATGTCTTGTACATCTCATTGTCATGAAAAAGTGCTGAATTATTTTTATGGGACTTAATTTGCTTTCATTTTTCCCCAATAAAATTGAATCATGAAAAAGTTTAAAATGTAGGGCTAACTCTGAATGTATATATTGTTTTTATTAAATGCAGTTGAATTGATCCTAAACTCATGGTGACTTTGTGTATAATGGAATCAGAATGCTGTGATCCTCAGACTTTTCACAAACACATTTTATAAGTAGATAATCCGTCTTTTCATCCTAATTTGTTTTAGGATCATACCAACACACAAGACTTTACTAACAGACAACTAGTGACTACACTTGAAGTGCATTAACTGGGAACTAAAACTAGAACCTCAACAAGGAAAGTAAGAATTCTACCAGTTTTAATGACTTAGTATATTTATAATGAGATTAATCAGATCAATCTGTGCGAGTTAGATAATGTGGGAGATGTTTTTAAGCCAGAGTATAGTTTTTGTTAAAATAACGAATAATTACAAGTAAATAATCTGATAATGGAAACAGGAGTGGCATCCACTTCCATAATAGCTTGCCTCTGAAAACCCTATTAACCTGGAGAAACGATGAAAGTCACACAAGTGTTGTGGGCTTTCATTCATAGGGTCGCTATGAGTCACCTATGACTCCACTGTCCTTAACAACAACAATTTGATAGTAGTTAAAATTAATTTGGTTGAGAATTTATGCAAAAGTATTTGTTCATTCCAATCCTACAACTGCTTATTATCTGGATAATTTTCTAACATTATTAATTATTTGTGGCAACATTTGTTTTCATTCTTCATTGTCTTTAGGAAACTCTGGGAATTTGCAATTCTATGACTAGTACTGAGAGTTTTAGGCAAGAGTAGAGGAAATGTTTTCTAGAAAACAAAAGATTATAGGAGCTATTCTATACACATTCGTATTTGAGCAACACTTTCTAACATTCCCCTTCTCACCTATTGTGTAAACTGGATCAGACAGTGTGAACAACTTTAAAATCAGGAACCCAAGGGAATCTGGATTAAGCTTTACAAAACTTTCTCATTTTCAGTATCTCTTCATGAACATTACTGTATGGTTTGCACCCAAGGTAAAATAGACTTTTTGTTCACAAGGGACATCATTCTTACTCAAATCAGTGAAGTCCATGGTAGGATTGTTGGAAAGGGCAAGGATATAACTGGGTTCCAGGGACAATTAAAACCAGTAATTTGATTCTTAGGGATGTTGTTGTGTCTGCCTGTTGATCCCTATCACTTGTCCATTCTTCCCTCTATGTGTGTCTGTCTCTGTCTCTCTTTCTCCCTCTCCCTTACCTCTTTCTCTAGTTGTTGTAAACTTCATTATTTCTTGCTAAATTTCAGTTTATTCTATATATCTGAAGACATGGTTTCAAATATTTTAAATTTACATCTCAACCATCCAGTAAGAACTAAGGTTAGATTTTTCTGGGCTGACGCCCAAAGATTTTTAGATGAATATTCTAACTAGCCAATAAGGCTAATTTTCTAAACTACTGATATATGAAATACTATGATTTACAATGTTTTCCACTTTTACACAAATTGTTCAGAAGTAATACTTTCATGATTTGAAAAAAAAAAACAAAACACCCCTAAGAATGTTGGTACTCTGGACTTATGTAACACATTAAGTTCTTTATGTGCACAACAGGGATAAATCTCATTGCAATCTCTGACAATCACTGTTAGACCAATTTCTTAGCCCAAGGCTTTGAGGCAATGACTTGATGGTTGTTTGTGTGGTGCATTCTTCAGCTCTAATTACTTAATAGAAGTTTATACTCGTAACAATTCCTAATGTATACTAACTATGCTCTTCTTGAAATCCATTCCAAGGCTTGGCTAGGGTCTAGCTAGTCTGAGAGTCTGACAATTCCCTTAATTATAATCCTTGAGAACATGGCATTTTTTTTTTTTGCTCTCACCTATTTCTTAAAATTACCATTTGTTTGCTTCTGTTCACCTAAGTCATAGAATAAAAAACTGAAGAATTAAATATACTCTAACTTCATTTTGGCGTGCTGAAATTGTAAAATACTGAAATGTTTGGCCATGCCTGCAGGCTGGTGTGTTGTGAATATTGATTCAAGTTGTACCTTAATATGGCCTCTTAAGACTTGAAGAGGGGCACGTACCGAACGCTCAGAGCTCTTATGGCTTTCTTTTCATCCCAAGTGGGTGTTGGCTGAGGGGACTTGCCAAATGAATGGGGGTCTCTGGACCAGAATCCACCAGCGTTTGGGTGTGCTGGAATTGTAAAATACTGTTGGGGCCTCGGGCCTGTGGCCCTCGGGTCTGTTTTTAATTGTTTTTGGTCCAACATTCTTCTAAGTCTTATAACCCTGGTCTTTCCTCTTGCTGTACAGAGGTAATTCGTGGTTGCAATGAAGCTGAGAACTGTAACACCGATGTGTCAAACATGATAATGGTTACCCATGGTAGACAGTGTTTGGCAGAGTTCCCCAATTAATACAAGTTTGGAACAGGAGTGGCATTCACTTCTGAAATAGCTTCCCTCCAGAAACCCTATGAACCTGGAGAAAGGATGACAGTTATACAATTCTTCAGGTCTTTTGTTCATAGGGCCGTTATGAGTCGCCTATGACTTGATGGCACTTAACAACAGCAGCAGCAGCAGCAGCAGCAGCAGCAGCAGCAGCAGCAGCAGCAGCAGCATAGATCACTTGGCCTAGTGGACAGAAAGTGATACTACCAGGCCAAAGGTGGATAACTTTAATCCACGGCCCTCAGGCCTGTTTTTAATTGTTTTGGGTCCAACATTCTTCTAGATCATATAGCCCTATTCTGTCCCCTAGCTGTGCAGAGGTATCTCGTGGTTGATGTGAAGCTGAACACTGTGACACTAATGTGTCAAATGTGATAATGTTTACCTATTGTGGACAGTGTTAGGCAGAACTCCCTGATTAAAACAAGCTTGGAATCAGGATTGGCATCAACTTCTGAAATAGCTTGCCTCTGTAAATGCTATGAACCTGGAGAAAAGATGAAAGTTATGCAAGTGTTCAGGTCTTTTGTTCATAGGGTTCCTATGAGTTGCCTATGACTCAATGGCACTTAGCAACAACAACAACTTCATCTATTGATTTACTATGAGCCTTTAGCTTTTTACTCTTATTCATGAAGTTTGAATCCCTATGGTGAAATATTTATTGTCCAGTTTAAGCCTCAGTTTCTTTGACTATAATATTAAGATCATAATAAATATTTAGCAGTGTTTTCACAATAATTAAATGGCATTTTAAAAGGTGTACTGATGTTACAATGGGTTAGAAAAGTTGGCAATTTGAATTTTCAGTAGTTGTGTAGAATAAAGGCCTGACAATCTGGTTTCATAGAGAGCACAGCTGAGCAAACCCTAGGCAACAGTTCTATTGTCGCACAAGGTGGGTGTTGTTGTTGTTGTTATGTGCCGTCGAGTTGTTTGGGACTCATAGCGACCCTATGTACAACAGCCCTAAACCCTGCTCTATCCTGTGCCAATCTCATTGCCCCTGACAAACGCGTCCCGAGTACCCCAGTCACCAAATCAATGCACCTCATAGAGGGTCTTCCCCTCCTGCGCTGTCCCTCCACTCTACCCAGCATGATGT
>NW_006400088.1:1488011-1498761 GCF_000299155.1 Elephantulus edwardii | reverse complement strand
AACCCAGCCTGGACTTCTGGCAGTTCTCTGCTGATGTGTTGTTCCAGTCGTTTTTGGATAATCTTCAGTAGAATCTTGCTTGCATGTGAAATCAAGGTGGGTATGAATTGAAATTGACTTGATAGCCACCCAAAATAACAGCAAAATAAAACGGAATTGCTTAATTCACTGAAGAGATCAATATAAGTTAGCTAATAGTAGTGCAATATAGTAGTTAGCCAAGACAAGTTTGTGATGCTTTCTTTAAATGCATTGATTGTAATATTATTTAATAACCATGTTATTATTTACCATTCAGTCAGAAGTGACTCATGGCTGATAATGCAGTGAGTTTTCATAAGCAATTAATTGCATGTGAAGAAATGATCTATCTTTCTCCCACAGAGCCCATGGCGAAGTCAAAACACATGACTTTGTTTGGCAGTCCAACTCCTTACCACTCAACTATCAGAGCTTTATAATATTATTGACAATGTATAGATGATTAAATGTTACCTTTGAAAAGTAGATATGAGACTCCACATATGTATATACCTGTTGGCCTTCCTTGTAAGTTACTATTACTTAGATATTTAATCATTAAAATATTTAAAAAATATTTTTTACATTGAATGTTCAGGAAGAATTTTTATCTCATTTGTTACTGTAACTTTTATTGTTTTTATCAGTATTTTTTTTCTTTAATTTCTTTTTTATGAGTAGCTTTTAAATTTAAAGCTAGTAACAATGTGGTTCTGATCAGAATTACCATCTTATAAGATGGTTTCTTTCTGTTCACGCCATTGATCTTACCTCTTAATGTTCAAGAAATTATATACCATTCACTACAAAGCATTTGTGCACAAGTTATTTTGAAAAGACACAATTTTAAATCATAAAACCAACTGAGTTGAACTCTGTTAAGTTTCACATATTAAAAAAGAATAGTCTAAAAGTATTATATTTTAGGGCATTATTTTTATCGTAGGAGTATGCAATGAGGGTTGTAGAGTAGATTATATTTGGGGCTAGGGGGTGGGGTTTGGGGAGGTGCGGGGGGGGGGGATTGTGTACCAATGAGGGAGTTTTTCTTTTGCTTTTCAAGGAGAGGAGCAAATGGGGGGGGAGGGGTTTGTGCGGGGAGAAGGGTGCAACAATGAATGAATGGAATCCCAAAATCTCTGTAGATGTTCATTGAAATGAAAAATAAACAACCTAAATTTAAAAAAAAGTAAATTATTTTATCAGAAATTAGAAAAATATATAGCAAAATTTTAATACCTAAGTTTACTAATCATAGTCATAATACTATCTCTAAAGATAGTATTTGTTGCTTGGTAGTTAAGGAGTGTATCTTTATCAAAGATGTTATTCTGGTCCAATGACTTAACTTGTGGTGGCTCCTCTCCAAACTTCACAAGGCTGCCTAAGAAGGACAAGAAAAAGAAAGATGACAGAATATTGGCCAAGAAAGACAAAGACGCAGTGAACAAACTGAGGGGGCAAGGCCAAGAAGAAGTAGTGATCCAAAGGCAAAGTTCAGGACAAGCTCAATAACCTGGTCTTGTTGGACAAAGCCAGAAATAGACAAAGTCTGTAAAGAATTTCCCAACTTCAAGCTTAAAATCTCTGCTGTCTCTGAGAGACTGAGGATGCAGAGTTCCTGGGCCTGCATGACTTTTCAAGATCTGCTAAGTAAAAGACTTATCAAATTGGTTTCAAAACACAGAGCTCAAGTAATTTACCCCAGAAACACCAAAGCAGGTGGTGATGCTCCAGCTGCTGGTGAAGATCCATGAATAGGTCCAACCACTGTACATTTTAAAAAATAAAATTTTAGTTAAAAAAAGATGTTATTCTGGGAAATCTAGGTCTAAATATGATTTAGTGCAACTTCAACATTTTCAGCAAACAATGAGAACGGCAGTCTCCTCCTCTGCCATTTACAGCCTACAAAAACCCACTGACGGATCAGCTGAGTTAGTTCCAACTCAGTGTTGGTTGAGTTATTTGAGTTTACAAGAAAAATGTGCAACCAATACGAACATGTTCTCAATGTCAAAAGTCCTTGGAAATTATTTATTCACATATTCTTTTGTGCACCTCTTGAAAAGCTAATGATGCAATGTCAGCTTTACCTTTAATTCAAAGATTTTAGCAATTTTAGCCAACAGGCTCAATAGTTCTACTGCAGTCATTTTGGAAACTATCTTACTTTACATTCTTTCAAGTTTTTCTGTGGTTAAATTCTCACTCTTAAGTTATGAAGACACAAAATGTATTTATGAAACTAATTGCAGAATCAAATGACAATCTTCTGTTTGAGGTATTGGGGTTTGTTGTGTGAAAATAACAATTAGAATGCCACCTAAAGGCCAGAATACCTGTCTTGAAAGTGGTGCTGGTTTGTTTTCCTTCAAATTTGAGACATAATAGTCCTCATTTTTCTGTGAAGAAGAGAATAAACAAGTGTAACCATAAATTGATTGGAATATAAAAAGTTAGCATGATATGATGTGAAAATATTAGCATGTATGTCATATGTTTGTGAGTATGTAAGGTAGCAGAGAAAGAAAGAATTAAGTATTCACATAGTCTGAGTGGCAAATCCTTACATATGTTTGTACAGTCTGTCTTTTTAGTTAAAGAAATGTTATTCTGAAAGGGCAAGAGTGTTTAGGGTTGAATTGGTGATTGTGTTTCCATGGTGACTCCTTTCTGTTCACCCATCACATGCAACTATTTTCTCTACACATGGCAAGTGGTACAGGAATCAGTACCCATATTTTATATCACTGAGTTATGCTGTATTCTCACTTGGTGAGTGAGAAAAATCATAAGGTAGAGAATGAGCTGCCACCAGATGTATATGCTGTATAAAATTTGGCTGCTTGGTGAAGAACCAAAACTTTAACTACCAACTGTCATAACCATATTTAAAATACACAGATATGTTGTAATTGTTAATGTTGTTACTGTTGCTGTTTGGTGCCAATGAGTCAACTATGACTCATAGCAACTCTATGAATATGAATCTTGTCCTATTCTGGTGTCATTCTCATCATCTTTGATACACTTGAATCCATTGTGACAGTCACTATGTCAATCCATGTTTTTGAGGTTCTTTCTTTAACTGATCTTCCACCTTTCCAAACATTATATTCTTTTCTAAAGATTGGCCACAACTAACTACATGCTCAAAATATGTAAGAGAAAGTTTTACCATCCTTATGCCAAGGAGTACCCTGGCTACACTTTCTCTACTCTCCTCCAACACCACAACTCAAAGACATTGATTCTTTTTTTAAGTTGTCAGTCCGTGTCCAACTTTCATATGCATAACAAGTAATTGAAAAGACAATGATTTGACTCAAGTGCACTTTATTTTTAAACTAGCATAATTGCTCTTTGACATTGAAGAGAGGTGCTTGACAGCAGATTTGCCCAATACAATCAATGTCTTTATTTCTTGACTGCTGATGCCAAGGGTGTTTGTGGACATAAGCAAGATTAAATCTTTGACAATATCTTCAATTGTTTCTCTATCTATCATGGTATTGCCTATAGTCTCAGTGCTAGGATTTGCATTTTCTTGATTGTGAGATGCAGTCTTTGATCTTTATCAGCAAGTGTTTCAAATCCTCTCTGCTTTCAGCAAGCAAGGTTGTTTCATCTCCATAACAAGTTGTTGTTGAGTCTTCCTCAGATCTTAATGCCACATTTTTCTTCATAAAGTCCAGTCTCTCAAATAATTTGCTCGGCTTGCAGATATAGTAAGTATGGAGAAAGGATACAACCATACTGCACATTGTTCTTATTTTCTACCCATGCAGGGTTCTCTTTCTCTATTTATTCAGTTTATTGGTTTAAGTATAGATTTCACATAGTATATTTGTACGAAGGTTTCTTGATATCAGAGATTGGGAGGATAGCCCAAGATAAAATAAGGTTCAGCTCTGTTGTTCTGAGGGTTGCTTTGAGCCATAGTCTACTTGACATCACTTAAAAAAAATATACTACCTACAACCAGGACAAGATAAAATAAATGAATGGGACCTTCTAAGAATCAAATTTCTATGCACATCCAAAAACTTCTCCAACAGGATAAAAAAAGAAGCCACAGACTGGGAAAAAGTATTTTGTAATAACATATCAGATAAAGGACTTAAATCCATAATTTATAAAATACTTGAGCACCACAACAAGATAAAGGTAAATAATCCAATAGAAAAATTGGCACAGGATATAAACAGACTCTTCACCAAAGAAGACATTCAGATGGCTACCAAGCACATGAAGAAATGTTCAAAATCCCTAGCTCTAAGAGAGATGCAAATCAGAACAACTATGAGATATCATCTCACCCCAGTCAGAATAGCAAGATTCAACAGAACAGCAAGCAACATATGCTGAGGAGGTTGTGGAGAAACTGAAACTCTTATTCACTCTTGGTGGGAGTGTAAAATGGTGCAACGACTGTGGAAGGCGGTATGGTGCTTTCTCAAAAAGTTGCAAGTAAAGATACCATTTGACCCAGCAATTGCACTACTGGGAATATACCCCAAAGAGACCATATGCACACCCATGTTTATCGCAGCTTTGTTCACAATAGCAAGGAGTTTGGAAACCACCTAAGTGCCCATCAACAAAAGAATGGATAGAGACGCTGTGGTATATTCACACAATGGAATACTATGCTGCATTGAAAAACAAGGAAATCATGCAATATTATTCAAAATGGATCACCCTGAAGGACATTATGCTGAGTGAAGTATCTCAGTTACAAAAGGACAAATACTGCCTTGTGCCTCTGTTGTAAAACAAGACTGACCTCTAGGTTGCAGGGAGACTGAGAAAGATCGGTTCAATAATGTATACTGCATTGAAGCAGATGAGGGAGAAAGCTGTTTAAAAGGGATATGTGATTAGGTATTTTTGTCATGACAGGAGTCCAGAACAAAGGTTGCATAGTGGAGTGCACTTTGGGGGAGGGATTGTAAAATAGTGAAAGAATTTTTCTTTTACTTTTCCAAGAGAGTAATGTACTAGGGGGGAGTGTTGGAAGGGGAAAAAAGCGTAATAATGAATGAATGGAAATCCAAAGTCTCTGTAAATTTTCATTGAAATTAATAATAAATTAAAAGATATATACAGATGTGAGTATAGGCACAAGTATAGCTATCCATACAAAACCACAGAAATCCCTCACTGACGTTGTATCAGAACCAACTCACAGTTGGCCCTCTATAGGGGTTTTTGAGGCTGTAATTCTCATTTAAAGAGATTTAATCATCTTTCTCTCACAGAGACTCAACTGGATTTGAACCACTGGAGACACATTGTCCTTGGTTTAACAGCAATTTTCTGTGATAATTATTTAAGAACATTTTTACTTTAATCCATAAGTATTCCTCTTGCTGGAACTCTGCTGCAAGTTCTCTATGAGACTGGTGAAAAGTTCTTTGCACAAGTCATTATAATACTTTGTATTGTCTTCTGTGGATGCCTTCTGAAATCTTATGCTCAGGTCTCTTCAATTTTTCTTCCCTTAGTTGTAGATGAAGTTAAACTGAAAATATATGAGGAGTCAATGAAGACATTCAATATTAAAACAAGTCAGAGGTTGGCTATAGAATAAACCATTTAGTACTTATGTGCAGGTTCTAATTGAAGCTGAAGAAAATGAAAACAAGTCCACAAGAACCAAAGCATGATCTTGGGTCATTCTGATTTGAATTTTAAAACCATCTCAGAAGTAGATTTGATGCACCGAACATTAATGACTGACAACCAGATGAAGTGTGGAGAGCATCAAGGTTGTCAAGAAAGCAAAAGGTCTCTACAATGACAGGGAAGCAAGAAAAGATCAAAATACATGTCTGAGGAGACTCTGAAGTTTGCACTAGAATGTAAAGAAAACAAAATATAGAATCCTAGGCATTGTTGTTGTTGTTCTCATCATTATTGTGTATCATCGAGTCACAACTGATCCATAGCTAACCTTGATGGTCTTCAGAAGCAGTTAATCACACAGGAGGAGATTGCCCATCCTTTTTCCACAGAGCAGTTGGTGGATTTGAACTGCATGCCTTTAGTATTGCAGCACAGTTTTTGGCCTCTAGGTCACCAGTGAAAGCTAAAATGGATTTGTACTAGCCATTATGAATGAAACAGTAACATGGTAGACTATGCTAAGGATGAAAATATGAGAGAAATTATGCCATATTCATCTTCAAAAGGAACATTTTAAGATGCATCTTCAAGTAAAAGGTTGTCTGTGGCAGTAAATATCGATAGTGACAAAAAGCTACGCTGCAACCCTGAGGGCACGTGGTTTGAGGCCACCAGCTGCTTTTCAGGAGAAGGACTCTCTTGTACACAATAATAACAACATGCCTTAAAGAAAGACCAGTTAACATGATTATTATTCAGATTTACACATCAACCACTAATACCAATGCTCAATAAATGAAAGGCTTTGGAACTTTTAAAAAATATTAAAACATAGAGCTAATATATTCAGCAAAATTATAGATCACTTTGTATACAAAAGATTAAACACGGTCTATAAAAATTAAAGAGAAAAATTAAAAATGAAACACCTTTTATAAAAATTAAAGATTAAATGTAGATAAAAGATTAAGAATATAAGAATTGTAAATGGCTATTATACACACAGACTTCACCTAATGGTCTACACAGGAATCAAAATGACTACATTTTTGGAAAAACTCACTGAAGAAGCTCAATATCAGCTGTGATAACTGGGCCAGGTGCTGATTGTGGAACAGACCATTAACTACTCATATGCAAGTTCAAACTGAAGCTAAAGAAAGCCAAATCAAATCCACAAGAGCCAATGTTTGACCTGGAGTCTATCCCATCAAAATTTAAAGACCATCTCAGAAATAGACTTGAAGTTTTGAGCTCTTAAGAGCAAAGACCAGATGAGCCGTGGGAGAATATCAAGAAAACTATTCATGAAGAATTAAAAAATTTAAAAGGGCACTGCAAAGACAGAGGAGAAAGAAAAGACAAAGATGCATGTCAGAAGAGACTTTAAATATATCACTACAATGCCGAGAAGTCAAAGCAGAGGGAAGAAATCAAGAAGCTAAGGAGCTGAACAGAAGATTTCAAAAGGCAACAGGGAAGAGAAAGCAAAATATTATAATGAAATGTACAATGTGCTAGAGTAGGGAAATCAAAACTCACTCAGAATTTCTTAAGCTGAAGGAACTGAAGAGAAAATTTAAGCCTCGAGTTGCAAATCTTAAAGATGGTGAAGACAGACGTTTCAGTGTTCCAGAGAGCACCAAAAGAAGATAAAAGGAGTTCACAGAGGCTCTTTACCAAAATGAATTGGTTGACACAGAAGAATTTCAAGAAACATATGATCAAGATGCTATGATGAAGAAGAAAGTTGAAACTTCTCTGAAGGAACAGGCAAAAAACAAGGCCCCAGGAATTGACAGCATACATAACAATTGACATGTTTCAGCACAGATGCTGCCCTAGATGTGCTCACCAGGTTATGCCAAGAAATCTGGAAGACAAATACCTGTCCAACTGACTAGAATAGATTTATATTTATTCCCACTCAAAAAAAAAAGTAAAAGGTGACCTGATAGAGTGTGGAAATTATCAAACAATGTCACTAATATCACACACAAGCAAGATTCTGTTGGAGATTATCCAGAAACAGCTGGAACAGTACATCAGCAGTGGACTACCAGATGTGCAGTCTGGGTTTATAAGAGGCACTGACACAAAGGACATCAAAATGCTGGATGGATCTTGGCTGAAAGCACAGTGTACCAGAGGCATCTGTGTCATTGCTTATACAAAGCCATTTGTGTGAATTGCAATGAATTATGTCTAACCTTAAGAAGAATGGGGATCACAAAATACTTAATTATGCTCATGCAAAACCTATATTTGGACCAGAAAGAAGTAGTCGGAACAGAGCAGGGAGACACTGCATTGTTTAGGATCAGGAAGGGTGTACATCTGGGATGAATCCTATTTCCATATCTGTTCAATCTATATGCAGAACAGATCATTCTGGAGGCTAGATTTTAAGAGGAGGGATATGGCATTAGGATAAGAGGAAAACTCATTACAAACCTATGTTATGCAGATGACACATTTTGATTGCTGAAACTGAGGAGGACCTGAAGCTCTTGCTGCAGAAGGTCAAGGACTGAAGTCTTAAATATGGATTGAAGCTCAATATCAAGAAAACAAAGGTTCTCACCATTAGCCCAATTACCAGCCTTGTGATGGAGGGAGAAGAGGTTGAGATTTTGATAATTTCAGCTTGCTTGGTTGGTTCCACAGTCAACAAATTGCACTAGGAAAGTCTGCTGTCAGGGACCTCTCTAGAGAACTGAAGGCCAGATGTCAGTCTGGAGACTAATGTGCTTTTGATCCAGGCTATGGTCTTTGTAATTACTTTTTGTGCATCAGAGAACTGGACAATGACTAAAGATGACAGAAGAAGGATTGATACCTTTAAGTTGTAGTGCTGAAGAAAAGTATTGAGCATTCCTTGGACCACAAAGAGAATAAACAGATCTGTCATTAAGAGGGTGAATTGTGGGTTGCCCCCTGGAGACAAGGAATTTGAGGCTCTGTCTCACATACTTTGGGCACATGCCCAGGAGGGACCAGTGCTTGGAAGGGTGGAGGGACAGCACAGGAGAGGAATACTCAGGATGAGATGGATTGACTCACTGACTAGAGAAATGGGATTAGGTGTGTTGGAGACAAAGAGGTTGGCTCAAGATAGAGCAGGTTTCAGAGTTTAGGTTCATAGCATTTCTATGAGTTGTGACACCTCAAAGGCACATGAGAACAACATTAAAAATAGTAAATTACTTAAGATTAAATTTAATGAGAAGAATAAAACTGGTACCTTGAAAGCTAAAAAACACTTTTTAAAGAATTAAGAGAAAACTTAAATAAGTGGAAATATATTCCATGTTCATGAATTAAAGACAATTGTAAAAATGTCAGTACTACCCAAAGTGATCTTTATATTTAATGTAATCCCTATATAATCCCTAACTAGATTCTTTGTAGACATTAACAAGCTAATCCTAATTTAACAAAGAAGAGCAAAGTAGGTGGAATCACACTTCTTTATTTCAAAACTTACTTCTAAATGATACATTCCTCATTTTATTCAAGACAATGTGATGCTGACATAAAAGAAATATAATGTTCTATAGTAATACAGCTGGAAGTCCAGGAATAAATTCTTATATTGATGATAAACTGATTTTTCACAAAGATGTTAAGGAAACTCATTCAAGAAATAATAGTCTTCCAAAAACAGTACTGGATAATTGAATTTCCACAAGAAAAAGCTTAATTTAAACTCCTACTTCATATCATATAGCAAATTAACTAAAAACATATCAAATATATAAATGTAAGGAATAATACTTTTTAAAAAATAATAGTTTAATCTTTGTGATTTTAAGTTTAGGATTGTTGTTGCTAGGTGCCATCAAGTTGAGTTTGACTCATAGAGACCTTATAAATGAAAGATCTGAACCCAGTACTGCCCTGCACCATTCTCACACTTCCTGACATTCAACAATCCATTGTAGCAGTCACCATATCAATCCACCTGATTGAAGGTCTTCCTCTCCTTTGCCAACCCTCCACCCTTCCCAACATCATGTCCCTCTCCAAGGAATAGCACCTCTTAGCAATATGTCCAAAATATGTGAGGCAAAACCTCATCATTCGTGCCTCCAAGACTTATTTGTTCATTCCCTTGGCTGTCCGTGAGAGGTTCAGTGCTTTTCCCTACCACAGCTCAAAGGCATCAATTATTTTTCTGTAATCCTTATTCATTGAGCAGGTCTTGGATGCATCAGAAAGACTATGGACTTAATTAGATTTACCTTAGTCCTCAAACTGATATCAGTGCTCCTCAATAATTTGAAAAGGTCCCTAACTGCAGGTTTTTCCCAGTTCAATGCATCTCCTTACGTCCTGACTGCTCATACCAATGGTGTTAATTGGGATCCAAGCAAGATGAAGCTGTTGACAGTTTCAATCTCCTCTCCATTCTTCATGACACTGTCTATTGGTCCAATGGTAATAATCTTTGTTTTCTTGATATTGAGATGCAATCCACAATGAAGGCTGCATTCCTTGATCTTCTGCAACAGGGTCTTCAAGTCCTTATCACTTTCAGCAAGTTAAGATTGTGTCATCTGCATAACACAGGTTATTTGCTGAGTCTCCCTCCAAACCTGATGCCACATTCCTCTTCACAGAGTCCAGCTTCTCAGATAATTTGCTCAGCATATAGATTAAACAGGTATATAGATAGAATACAACCCTGACCAGGTGATCATATTTATTTTTATATCAGAGGCATAAATAACCAAAGAATAAAACTAATTGGACACATGTTACAAACATATATATTTTAAAGAACATTAGGAAATGAGAAAGATAATCCACAGAACAAGAGGAAGAATGTACTACTCAACTTGATGGCACATAACCATAAAAAAGCGCATTACTATCAAGTCACAAATAGCTCATAACTCCCCTTCAGCAGGTAGGTTTTCAGAGGCTGTAAATGGCACAGAAGGAGATTGCCCATGCTTTTCCCTGTGGAGTACTTGATCGATTCAAACTACTTGTCTTTGCATTAGCAGTGCAACTCCGTACTGACTAGACCAGCAAAGCTCTCTCCATGCGTCTGAATATAGGAACTTTTATCTATTATCTATTATTATCTAAT
>NW_006400088.1:1485340-1487866 GCF_000299155.1 Elephantulus edwardii | reverse complement strand
TAGATAGATATAAAATCAATAGTATGTGTATTGTTCTTATGTGTGGTGGAGTCAGAGGAACTCATATTTCACCTTCCAGTGTGTTTTCAGAGATTTCCCATCTTTCTCCTATGAAAGATGAATTTTAACTGCTGGCATTTAGGCTGCCAGCACAAGTCCATATATATACTTTTTCCTTCTATTCTTAGGTATCTATCCATTCACTTTACAACACTTCCTATCCTAAAATACTGTAACCTATAGAACCAAGTATAACTATCCCATAAGGTTTCTAAAGCTATAATCTTTACATAGCAGATTGACACATATTTCTCCAAAGGAATAGAAAATGAGCTTGATCACTGACTTCTTGGTTAGTAGCTAAGCTTTAAGCACTTCACCACGATAAATCCTTCACATATACCCATGAGCAGTGAAAGTTTCTCCACATGAAAAAAGGCCACCTAGTCTTTCTTAGAGGCAATGCTCTTGACTATCACGTGATTAATCAGATGAATAAATGTTACATAATAAAATAATTAAATTGTTGTTGTTGTTATGTGCCATCGAGTCGCCTACAACTCATAACAACCCTATGTATCACAGCCCTAAACTCTGCCCTATCCTGTGCTAATCTCACCATATCCGACACACCTGTGCCTATTACCCCAGTCACTGAATCAATCCATCTCATCAAGGGTCTTCCTCTCCTGCGCTGTCCCTCCACCCTCCCAAGCATGACGTCCCTCTCCAAGGACTGGTTTCTCCTTGCAATATGTCCAAAGTATGTCAGATGAAGCTTCAGAATTCTTGCCTCCAAGGAGCAGCCCAGCTTCACCCTCTCCAGGACAAACCTGTTTGTTTTCCTAGCAGCCCATGGTATATTCAATACTCTTCTCCAACACCACAGCTCAAAGGCATCAATTCTCTTTCTATTATCCCTAGTCTTTGTCCAGCTCTCTGATACATAGCAAGTGGTTGCAAAGACCATGACATGTATCAGGCGCGCCTTAGTCTCCAGACTGACATCTTTGCACTTCAGCACTCAGAAAGGTCTCTAACCACAGACTTTCCCATCGCAATACGTCTTTTAATTTCCTGGCTGCTGTGCCAAGAGTGTTGACTGTGGAGCCGAGCAAACTGAAGCTGTGAACAATCTCAATCTCTTCACCATCCATTATGATTCTGCCAATCGGCCCAGTGGTAAGAATCTTTGTTTTCTTGATATTGAGCCTCAAAACATACTGAAGACTTCAGTCCCTGACCTTCCACAACAACTGCTTCAGGTCCTCTTCAGTTTCAGCAAGCAAGGTTGTGTCATCTGCATAACGCAGATTGTTGGTGATTCTTCCTCCAATCCTGATGCCACATTTCTCCTCATAGAGCCCAGCCTCCCAGATAACCACCTGTTCTGCATAAAGATTGAAGAGGTATGGAGACAGGATACAGCCCTGGTGTACACCTTTCCCAATTTTGAACCATGCAGTGTATTCTTGCTCTGTTCTGATGACTGCCTCCTGGTCCAAGCGTAAGTTCCACATTTGCACAGTCAAGTGTTCTGGGATTCCTATTATTCTCAGAATTAGCCACAGTTTGTTATGATCCACACAGTCTAATGCCTTTGCATAATCAATGAAATGAAGATTGACATTCTTCTGGTACTCCTTGCTTTTAGCCAAGATCCATCTAACATTAGATACAATATCCCTAGTACCACGGCCCCATCTAAATCCAGCCTGCACTTCTGGTAGTTATTTCTCAATTATATCAAACCATGAATTGATATGTGTGGGTGTGTGTATATATATATATATACAAGTAAAAAAGAAAAGTAAGTCCTCTCGCATGATATAGTTGTATTTTTAGAAATAACTGTAAAACATCTAATATTGTACTAGATTTAAGCAACTATTAAGTCTGTTTTGTTGTAAACTTGGAGGATCTTAACATAGCAGACCAGAATGATAATACTCTGCTGTGTGTGACGCTGTACCTTGGTGGGGTTCCTCTGCTGTGTGTGATGCTGTACCTTGGAGGGGTGAGCTCTGAAGGAAGGCTAGAACAACCAGAAAGGGGCAGAGTGTTTTTCAAAGAACCAAAGCACAATAGGGTCAGGAGTCAAACAAGTTATATAAGTCTTGCTGGATGAGAGCCTAAGAGTTCATATGTTCTTCATTTTTTTATAGAAAGCCTGGCACAACGTAGAAGTGCCTCAGAAGAAAGGCCTGGGAAAGTATTTGTAAATCACAACATTTAAAAAAACCCAAAACTTAGCAGTTTGATGTTCCCCTGAAAATCCTGTAGGCTTCAGTTCTACACTGACACATGCATGCGGTAACCAGGAGTCCGAAATAACTCCACAGCACATAGTTGACTAACACATTTAAAAGACAAAATGATGTTTAATGAAGGTTCAAAGGAATGGAGATTTAATTCTTCTTTCCTTATTTAAAACCAACACGAGTTGCATTAAGTTGATTTTGAACCATTGTGATCCCATGTGTGTCATAGTGAACAGTACACAATAGAGTGTGTGTTTGTGTGTGT
>NW_006400088.1:1470340-1480340 GCF_000299155.1 Elephantulus edwardii | reverse complement strand
TAAGTTTGACTGAATTCTCTTTAATTAATATCTTATTGGAAAATTCTCAAATGGCTATCATCTTATTGGGAATGAGGGTTTGTTGTGTTTGTTGTTGTGTGTGTTTTTTTTTTTTACTTTTCTAGCAAAGTAAATGTTTCCTAGTTCAAGTTAATTGATCTCCAATTGAGATAAGAGTATCCCTGAAAGCTAGTCTGTTTCAATACTCAGAGTCCATTTTAACACTTTAAGTTGGATGACAATTTCATGAATGGTGTGTAGACCTTTTTTCTCTGTGGCCCATAGCTCACTGTGGTAGGTTTGTTGGATTCAGTATAAAGGTTCCCTTTGCACCCTGTGGGTTGGGTTAAGAATCAGGGTTTATGCATTTACTTGTACTGTTGCATTGTTTATACAGCTTTGGTTTAGTTTTGATCTTTTTTTTTTTTCTTTTTGCCTTTGAGGCTCTTCCACAGTGTCAGCTGCTGACTGATAGTAGGAAAACGGCCTCGTGGTGTGAATGAAAGGGACCTAGCGGTTGGTAAACAGAGATAAGGAATAAATAGAGCACAGGCAAAAGGAGATAGTTCTGTGGGGGCCCAGATTGCTGCCAGTCTGTTCTAGGGAGATGCAGTGCCTGTCCTTTTCCCAGATTAAATTAGTGTGTGAAATCTCCAGTGACCTCCTCCCCTTCTCCCCACACTCTTTAGCCAAGCTGAACAGCCTCTGCTGTAAAGTATTCATTTTATCCAGGGACAAGCTGGACAATAGAACTCTCCCTGATACTTATGGACAGCTGTCGTCATTTATAGTGCTTTCAGCATTTCATTTTTCATAGGAGTTAAAAGGCTTTTTACCTTGTAATTGAAGAGAGGGCAAAAATGTAACTTTGCCAGTGCTAAGGCTGCTTGGGCAAGGAGTAGGACAAGGTGGGGGTGAGCTGGGACTAAGAGGAAACTGCTAAAGAAAACAATTGTTGTTGTTGTTTTACTCCTGTGATTAAATTAGGAAAGAAATGAAATTTCAAACACAAGGTCTTTGCTGCAAGAAAATGTCTTCAATTCTTAAAGTTTCCTAAAAATCAAAGTCCCCAAGTGCAGACTAGAGAATTCCTCTCTGCTTGTTCTAGCCTTCTTTTGGCTAAATTTGTGTCTATTTTATTACCTGAAAATAGCCACCAGTAAGTATTAAGCCTGTGAGATACCTCTATAGTCCCCCTTTTTTTATTTTTTAGTGATTTACTGCAAATATATTCAGCATTTGACTGATTAAATAGACCTTCGGCAACCTTGAGGGTCACTGTGTAGAGTATGTACATAGAAAATGCATCAGCCCATTGTACCCTGGCAGCTAATGAGATTGGTCGTTAAGTAAATGACACAAAGCCTACAAAAAAAGCTTAGCAGCTCACTAGAGTATCACAGAGTGTCCCTGCACACCACACAACGACACAAACCGTGGACTAACCTAGCCCACCCCTGCTTTATTCTACATCACTGCTTCCCTGATGTCAGCGTGAGAGGCAGAACAAAGGCTAGGAGGCACTCGGTAAGTCAGTCTGGCAATTAAGCCCTAGGGAGAAAGTAGAACAAATCTTAGCCTAACCGTGGGGCTGAAAGTCTGTTTTTCGACAAGTAGGTCATAATGAGGGGATTTTGCTATCACATCTGAAAATACTGCTGCAGTGATCAGTGTTCTCGGTTTTGTGTTTTTTTTTTTGTATTATTGTCATTTTGTTTTGTCATTTCACAAAAGTTTTTAGATTTCAAAAGTAGAGTGTACCCCACAAGGCAAGTGAACTTGAATTTGAGAGGTAGGCTCTTTGCTGGACTAATGCTGTTTTCACCGGTAACTAACATCCAGGTGTGTGTCCAGGTCTGAGAAACTTTTAAATGCATGAGGCAACTTTAATTTTAGTTTGTGCAGTCTTTAAAAGATATTAGAAACCTGGGGCATGAATGTATACAGTAAGATTTGTTCTTGTCAATATGAAAGTGTTTCACCCTTAATATGTATACTATATCATACATGGCATAACCATTTCCTTGATCAGCTTCATAAAAAACAATCAACTAAATGCAACAAAACAAGAAAATAAAAGGTCTTTTTCTTATGTACTCTGTTTCTCTGGAGATGAAATCACTACTTTGAAATCTGTGATACTGAAGAGTACCAGGGGTTATTTTCTTGTGTGCTTAGGAAAATAATCAAAGCTATCTGAGACTTGATCAGCATTTGCTTCATGTGTTCCTTGGGAGAAAAAGAGAATTTTCAGAATTTAAGTATAACATTGTGGGGTCCTCTTAGAGAAATATGGCAACAGGAAGTTGCCACAAGTCTTATTTACCTTGCTAAAACGTCTGTCTGCCTGAGGCTTATGTATTCTTTCAGAGGATATTTAGTTCAAGAGAAGATGATTTTTAAACAAGATAGGTATTCAGGTAAATGGAATATTTTATTCTAAAAACTGTTAGCTAAATGAATTGTCCATGGTGAACTCTTGACAATCTAACTGAAAACATAAAAAAAAGTAATGTCAACATAATTTAAGTTTTCAAAATAGATATATTCGTAATATCAGTGTCAGGATTCAATTTTGAAAGACATTGTTGTTTTATATTATAAAGGCATGTCACGATCATTTGTTTATGAATTAAAACTATATTATTTATAAAGCAGTTTACTAACCTGTTACACTGAAACAGTTTCATAAATAGAAGAATGTAGGAACATTGTGATAGTATATGTGAAGAATAGTATTTTGTTATTTATGAAAGATTCATAGTATTGATTCCTACTATGGATCAGGTTTCACATATTTGGTTTTCTTTAAGAACTTTTTAGTATGTTCCCAAATTAATATCATTAGTATAACATACTTGATTATTTATATGTGTATGATACATATTTTATTCTATAAAATTTATTGTTTTAAAATAGTTAACTATAATCTAGAAAGAAAATTTTAAAAGAGGATGATATATTAGAATCTTCAGAAAATGTGTAGAAAGAGGATATGCTTTGATAGTACTAAGTTGAGATTATTCTAATATGCATCTCATTACCACATCTTTGATGTGCTAAAAACCTTAGAAAAACAAAAGTATCTGAAATGACTACAATTGCTGCCCAACAATTTTAGTTTAACGTAGTTAAGCAACTAGTTCACTCTTTCAGAAATTACATAGTGTGCTTTTTAATGAATGTATTCCATTTGGGTCTCATATATTGTTATTTATTTTTCTATAATTGCTAATATTCAACATTTCAATAAAAGAATGAATTGTTCAGAATATATACAATCTGTTTGGATGGCTATAAATATTTTACTCTAATCCTTAGCTGTACAATAAATGGTTCACAAACTTAGGTGAAGTTATTCCTGGCTTCACTGTAGATAAAATTGAGTAGAATTGTTTTCATAGTAATTGCCAGTCTTAAATATGAATGCATTGCGATTAAAATACCAGAACTTTCAGCATTATGGTTTTGTTTCTGTAGATTAGGTTCCACTAATATTGTTTTTCTTTTAGAAAATTTTCTACGTTATCTAAAAAAGTTCATGTGGTTTTATTTCCTGCCGCAATTTCCTTCTTCAATGTATGGATGGAACTTTGTTTCTGTTAACAGAAAGAAACTTTGTATTACTAAATTATCTATTGTATAAACATTTTAAAAATTATTTGGTCCAGTAGACCTGTCCTAGGCAACTGTGTATAAATAGGTAATCCCTGTTCTAACCTCCAAAAGATCATGATCCATGGAAGACTCCACTATATTTCCTAGGAAATGAGACTGATCATAAGTGACCTAGGAGTAATACAAAGTGGCCAGAGTGTCTACGACACACCCTTTTGGAGTTGGGCTGACACACATTTAAAGTCTGACTTTCCACTTTCTAATTCTATGAAACTGAGTTTACTCAACTTTCCTAGGCCTCATTTTCTTCCTTGATTAGAGGCATTGTGAATCTTAGTTTAAGACTTATGTGAAAATTTAGAAAGAGAATGTGCCTAAGGGAGATTGGCCTGTATTAAAAGTTAAGAAAATGCCAACTTCCCCCACCGTCTCCCTCCAAAAAATAAGAAAAAAACAAAACAAAATACAAAAACCTTGGCTATATACTGGACGTTCAAAATGATTTGCTTCTTTTTTACTTTGAACTGGAGTTTGAAACAATAGGTGAACACACCAATATTGTATTGAATCTTCTCCATACATTTACTTCACCAGTATAGAACTCTTTCTTATGTTTTCATTTTCAGAGTTCTAAATTTTGTAAGATCTCTTCAAGGATTTCGATGATTCAATTTTACATGGATGAATGCTCCTATCAAGTCTAAGGTAACATATTGAAAATATTAAATATATATTAAGTATATGTGATAAAGTTGGCTTCTTAATATAATCAAAAGTGTATATTGGAATCTCATTGAACTTAAAGTCAAACTTTATCAAATAAGGAATACTTGAATTTAAAAATAAAGTACATTAATTGAAGTATTGAATTAGAGTTAGTCTTTGAAAATCATTAAGTTTACTTATTATTATTAAATAACATTTAATTACTAGTTTAAAAGTAACATATTTTTTTGCTCCTTTGGGGTTACGTTGACAAGTTTTTAACTTTAATTTTCTTAAAAAGTTGAGACTTTAGAAATAGTATATATTTTTCTTATTCAAATATATTGTATATTGGAAACAAATCTTTATGAAGAAATTTGAATCTAGTTTATTATTGAATATTTTGCCTAAACAGATACAACTGCGTCCCAGGAAAAACTAAGGGAGTATCTCAATTTCTTTACAAATATTTGAATGTTGCTTTTCCCAAATGTTGAATTAAATTTATAACCTATAAACAATTATTTATTACTTCTTTAATTTTTCAGATTTTGATTGAACAAATACATGTGCAGTCATATTTATATAGATATTCAATTACAACTTTGGTATTCTTCTTTGAATTGCAACTTAAAGAGAATTTTGTGGAACTCTGATCCAATACATCTTATATCCACACGCAAATTGCAGGGACCCATAAAAAATTAATGGTTCCAAAGTTTGTCATTAACCTATGTAACCTACTAGATAGAATTAGTCACAGATGTATAATAATATTTTATATCAGAATATTTTCATATATTCAGTATAAATATAAAGGTGATAGAAGTGTCTACATGAAATGTATCTTCCCTATATATCTTGAAATGTTATACTTTTTTGGTTGAGTTGAGTGAAATATATACTAATTTACATTGTTCTAATGAAGAGTAAACTTGATAATATTATGAAAATACATGGAGAGAAATATAAAATACATGCATAAATATTTATGGTACAACTGAAAGTAATGTAGCTAGTTAACAATTTTTTTTAAAAATTTTGAACTTTGTTTTTTGAAGGAAGCATAAAAACGAGTAGTGGGAAAACCTTGCCCAGCTCTACTTTTTTCACATGTGTTTTCATCCTTGGAATATACATTAAAGGGAATGGGGGGGGGGGGAATTAACACATTGTTATTGAAAACCTAATTTACAAAAGAATGCCATCAACTTGAAAGAAGCATCCATAGTTTGCTCTTGGTTTCTTTAGTGTATTTGGCATTTAAAATAAGCATGGTAGTATTTTTACCTCTTTTAAATTTTCTTCTTTAAAATCTTAAATAATAGTAAAGAAATGGTCTTCACATTTCTATTGTGAAGTGTGAAAATGAGGTGAGGGTGGAATATGCTCATAAAGAAAATTAGATCAAGGAAAGATGAGTCTGACTATATAGGAACATATTAGATAAGGGACATAAAGGAAAATATATAATATATATACACATAGCTCTTGCTCTTTTTGTGTGTGAAAGATGCCAGTGTCTACCAAAAGGGTTAAAGAAAATGCATTCTGTTGCATCTGTTTACTAAATCCCTTACTTTAGTAGAAATTCAAATTTTGTAAAGATTATTCGTTTTATTGATGCATATAATTATAATCACAAGCCATCTGCTGATTTGGCAGGCATGGTTAAAATTCTCTAACTCTCATAACCTTTCAAGTACAGTGCCCTTGGGACTCTATTTCACTTTTATATTTTGGAAAACATGTAGGGACAAATAAGGACGGTCATCTGCAGAATGTCAGACCTGAGGAAATAAAAGAATGGAGCCTGGGTTTACAGTTGTGGTTAATTTTTGATAGTAGAAGAAGTTAATTTTTTTTTTGCATGCTCTCTCTCTCTTTCATTTTTTGCTTCTGACTTCATAAAGTAATCCTGGTTTTTATGATGTATTGGGAAATTTTTGTCCTAGGGATTTAAGCTCTGTTATTTTGCTCCCAAGAGACAGTTTCAAAGCTAAACAAAACAAAAAATCTTCCAAATATTGCATACATTGATTTTCACAAGTTAAATGTTTCACCTAGACTTTTTTAAAAACTCAAAACTAATACACTATTTTGTTGGTTTTATTTTTCCCAAATAGCTACATTCATTTTCATAACTTCTCAGCCTTCAATTTCAGATTGGAGAATAGCTGCATAATTTTATAGAGACTTTTGGTAGAGAAAGGTCAAACATCCATTTGGGTTTTTTGTATAAAAGTACATGCTGGCCTGACTGCCCACAACAAGCATCTTCCTGTTGCTCCCCTTTCCTACCACAGACATTTGAAGTCAGTTGATATACCCTGTGTGGCTAACTTACTTTCTGGGGCTGTTTCTTCTACAATCAAGCCTCATCAATCAGGGTGTTTAGAGAAGTAGGTTCTATAGAAGAGAAAAGATGGTACTTAAGCTCTATCAGGATAGACTGCAACTAAACTAAGGGAAATTTGAAGAAAACATAGAATTCATGATCTGGTTTTCTAGAATATTAGAAACAGGGACACACACACACACACACACACACACACACACACACACACATGATTTCTAACCCAAAACTAACTTACCAGGATTTTCAACAAAGAAAAATGAGTCCTAGTACAGATTATACAGCTGCAGATACAGATACACAATGACTACATAGATAGATAGATAGATAGATAGATAGATAGATAGATAGATAGATAGATAGATAGATATAGATCTCATATGTGTGTTCCATGTCAACTCTATTTTGAGCTCTTTTTATGTTTTTATGACCTTCATAGATCCATAATTTAATACTGATAAAATCCCACTTATATCTCCTTTTCACATATGAAACATCTGAAGCTTTAACATTAAGATGTTTTTTCCTAAAATCACTAGAATCGAAGTTTGAGCCTAAATCTGATTGTTCTGTGAACAGTGATCACTTTTTCTTATGCTACAAAATCTATGGGCAGAGAATATAGGGACAAGCCAATGTTAGCAACATAACATCAAGTAAAGCTTTCCCAAGAATGTTGATGTTCCATTCATAGTTAAATATTGGTAGGCAGCTTCTCAAGTTCCTTGTTTTCTTTATCAATAATATCTGTCACATAAAGGTTCACATCAAGTGACCTCTGAATTCTTTCAATGCCCCAGTTCTAGGATTCTATAAACATTTTAAAATTAAAGCATCTTATGAGTTGGAAAAATAACTCAAATATAAAATAAGCCTTCATTAATGACTTGTGCATTGAGAGTGTCAAGCCTGAGCTCAAACATAGTCTGTTCTCAGAGCCCTATCAAGCTGATATGAAACAAAATATCAAAAATTAAACATTTTGTCAAATATCAAGATATTTTAATTTTAAGAGTACAAACAGATACGTAGAAACATTCCAATTATTGAATTCTTCCTGCTTTTTTTTTTGTCCAGCAGAAAACGGTTTTTTTCTCTCCTGTAAAAAAGACTGTAGTGCTGACATAGCACCAAAATACTCTTGTAAAGACTTCCTAACTATTAATTCATTTTGCTTTCACAATATTAACAACAGCAGTCACAGCAGTCTAAAGGGTAATTATTGGTATCATCCTCATCATATAGATGAGGGAGCTGTACCTGAAGGAAGTCATGTCACCTGTCCATGGCCACAGGTCAGCAGCATCAGAACCTGGTCCTCTTTCAAGCAGTCTGGTTCCTGACAGCACACCCTAACCACTGACCGGGTGACCACTGTGCTTTCTCTGCAGGGATCGTTCAGATTCCACTTGGAAGAAAGCTCCATTGCTAAAAACAAAACAAAAACAAACAGACAAACAAACAAAACCAGAATGTTTGAATACACAGATTATAGGTTTCAAATATAATACAAACATCTTAATATTTATTTTGAATTTTAGATCTTAATTAGGCAATTACTATTATACTTACTCATAAATTTCTTTAAATAATTACAGATTAAACTGAAAGCATGTTTTAATCTTTTCTCACTAAAATACTAAAAGTATAATATTGAGTAAAATGGGTCAAGTTTGAGGTTTGGTGAAATAATTTTGAAGAGAAATTATGTTTAAATCACTTAATTCTTCTCATTCTCTAGCAGAGAAACTTTTAATTTATTAAGAAAGTAATAAATATTTGGCGAAAGAAAGAAACGGAGGAAGGAAAACTCTAAGCATTAAGAATGAAAAGTTTTTATCATAATACTGTACCTTTTCTTAGGTAAATACCATATCAAGTTTAAAAGAGTTTAAAAATTTTGTTCAGAAGGAGATAATTTAAAATATTGTTTGTATTTTTATGCACTTAAGTTTCTAACACACATGTATATAACATAAATATTGATGCTAGAAATATGTAAACAGATTATTTAGTTCCTGTACAATGAGTTGAATAAGAAATATATTTCTAGATGTTATACCACTCAGTCAGATCTGACTTATAGCTGACCCTCCAGTAGATTTTTCAGAGGCAGTAAATCTCATAGGAGGAAATTGCCCATATTTCTTCTGTGCAGTAGCTGGTGGATTCAAACTGTGTACCTTCAAGATTGAAGAACAGTTACTTACAACTAGGCCACCAGAGCTCCCTATATTTCTAGTAGGTCCAAGAAAAGGAGTCTTGTTAAGCATATTAATATATTTCTCCTCTCTATATTTTTATCTGTATTGTTATTAAAATTCAGAAATTATATTTCCTTCACCCTCCTCTTCATCTTTCTTTCCCCATACAGCTCATAACCATTTGGCATCTAACTCTTATTTTCAGTGAATTTCATCTTTATAAGATCACCAGGGCCCTATTAGTGACATCACTGAAGAACGACTTGATAACCTACTTTCATAAAGATTTAGTCTAGGAAATCCAATGAGAGAAATCAACTTTGTCACGTGGAGTTGCTGTGAGACAAAGATAAACTTAACAGCACATAGTGACAAGTACTAGAAGTATAGAGAATACATATAAGATATATCTACTCAAAGACTATAAGACAGAGCAGAGAGAAGTGGTGTGGGAGAAGCTCTTAACTTTGGATCATGGTTTATAATAGAGCACGTCAGCTGCTCTTTAGAAGGATGGGCAGTCTCCCCTTTGTGATTAGCTGCCTCTGAAAACTCACTGAAGGGTCAGCTCTGGGTTGGTTCCAACTTTATGATACACAACAACAACATGTTTAGTGGTAAGAAATTGCACTGCCAACTCAAAGGTATGTGTTTCAAATCCACCAATGGCTCCATGGGAGGAAGATGAAAAATATCCTCCTGAGTAAGTTATTGCCTCTGAAAATCCATTGGAGAGTCAGTTATGGGTCAGTTCCAACTCGATGGTACTCACAGGAAGAAAATGAAATTAGAGGATGGATGACAAGTCAAAAAAGTGAGTAAAAGGGAAAGTTATTTTGAGAAAAAAAGATAGTTTCCTTTTAAAAACATTAAATATGAGAAAGGTGAAATTGCATGTATTGATCAATGGTCTTGAAATTCATGAACCTCCTGGGGTGAAGAGCTAAACATTAAGAGTTGTTTCAAAATGAGAATGAGTGTGTGTGTGTGTAATCATGTATATATATTTATGTATATATATTCTTGGCTGAAAGCAGGGAATACCAGAGGAATGTCTATGTGTGTTTCATTGACTATGCAAAGGCATTTGACTGTGTAGATCATAACAAACTATGGT
>NW_006400088.1:1468018-1469480 GCF_000299155.1 Elephantulus edwardii | reverse complement strand
GTGGATTGATTCAGTGACTGGGATAATTGGGATGGGAGTGTCGGAGACAGTGCGATTGGCACAGGACAGAGTGGAGTTTAGGACTGTTGTACATAGGGTCGCTATGAGTCGCAAGCGACTCGACGGCACATAACAGCAACAACAACATATATAGTCTTGTTGCTGTGTACTATCAAGTTGGAACTGACTCATAGCTGACCCTCCAGTGGGTTTTCAGAGGTGGTTTCAAACCACCTGCCTTTGGGTTGACTGTACATTTCCTTATCCACTAAACCACTAGAGCTCCTCAGCTATTACATATGTTGTTGTTGATTGCCCTTGAGTCAAGCACAACTCACAGTGACCCTATGAACAAAAGGCCTGAAGCCCCTCTACAACTAACATTTATCAAAGTTTGTAGTTTCTGGAGGCTTGTTGCTTAGGAAGTGGAGATCTATCTATCTATCTATCAAGAAATCTGGGCGAATGTCAATATGTAGTAAGAAGATGGAGAAATGCGAGAAGAAAGTTAACGAAGCAAGAAAAACAACCTAAGAGTTTTTTAAAGAAAGGCAGAGAGCACAATTGTTCTTCTTTCTCAGCAAATACATTGATCCTAGTCTGTAGACAAAACAACACATTGTCATTGAGTTGAAACTGACTCATAATTGATTCACTCACGGCCATAAATCACACAGGAGAAATTGCCCACCTTTCTCCCAAGGCACAGATGGTGGATTCAAAGCTCAGCGAGTCCCAGTCTTTAGATTAACAGGGCAGTTCTTTATGGACTCTCTCATTAGGTATGGCAAACAGGAGGACACTGGTGATCTTTTCCAGAGAAACTTCAATAGAGTCAGTGGTTAGGAATCAGATGGCTATAGGTTATGTCAAGAAAGCAAGACAAAAAGGGAAAAAAGAAAAGAAATACCTAGGAAGTTTAAGAATTTGAGAAATAAGGATAGCAATACATAAAGAAGAAATATATTTACATGCTTAGAAAAAGGAATCAGACAAGACATTCTAACGCCTTCTTTCTCATAGAGAGTTCTGACTCATAGAGACACTCCATTGGGTTTCCAAGGCTGTAAAGCACAATATGAACAATCATTCACTTTTCTCCCACATGGTGACTGGTTGGTTTATGCCACAGGAAACATGCAGCATTTAGTTAGCAGTGCAATGCATTCCAGACCAAGTCACCAGAACTCCCTAGGCAAGCCAGAAATTGTGAAAGTGTGGAAGAGGGGATAAATAGATAACAGGAAACAAATGTAATTTGAGCCCAATGGATTACACATCCTTAGAAAAGAGAGAGCCACTTCCTCCAAAATCTGAGATGCAGGTGAAGGATGATCATGTTAAGACCATTCAGAATTGGCAGCCTCAAAATTTTATGTAAAACTAGACAGCAGCACTCTATACTAACTCTAAAATGACTTTAAAATATAAGTTCCTTTAACTTGATAATCTTTATTATTTT
>NW_006400088.1:1462430-1467663 GCF_000299155.1 Elephantulus edwardii | reverse complement strand
CTTCAATGCCATAAACATATTTCATCCAGTTTTTCTCAGCCTTACCCCCACCCCAATGTTATTTGTAACTGATATTGGAATAAACTATCAGACCACAAGATTATAGAGAACCTGGGATTTTCCTCTTGAGTTTGAATTGTCTTAAAAGCTGCACACATGAGGAAGTTTAAAATTGGTGAGTGCTTTCAGTCTGGGGCCCTGCAGAAGAAAGATACATGCATGACATAGGAAGGACAGTTGCTTCTTTCCAAAAGAACACACAGCTAAGCAGTAACAATGATGGGCTGGGATCATGGCAGGGACCAGCCACATTTTTGCTCTTAGATGGTCTTCATTTCTTAAGTTCATGTTTCATACTTGAAGAAAACTTTAGCTGTCAACATTCTTTCCCTTACCCCTATATCAGTCCATAGTGACTTGAAGAACTTGCTGCAGAAAGTTAAAAACATTGCAGCCTGCAATATGGATGGCATTTCATCATTAAGAAAAAAATATGGAAACTGTTAAAGACTTCATTTTACTTGGATCCGTAATAAATGCACTTGACACCAGCAGTAAGATCAGGAGGCATATTGCACTGGGAAAATTTGTGGTCAGGGACTGATCCAAATTACTGAGGAACGATGATGTTAGTCCAAGTTGTGCCTGATTCAAAACATGATCATTTCAGTCACTTGCTATATTACTGGGGGCTGTACAGTGAACAATAATAATAGAAGAAGAATTAATGCTTTTGAACTCTGTTATTAGAGTATTGAATATCCCACGGACTACCAAAAGAACAGATATGTCTTGCAAAAGATGTAGCCAGATTGCTTTTGGGAGGCAAAAATGTTGAAGCCTTCATGTATTTTGAGCATGTTGCTAAGAGAGGCTGTTCCTTGAATAGGCACACCATGCTTAGGAAAGTGGAGGGATGGCAAAGAGAGGAAGACCCTTAATAAGGTGGATTGACAAAGTGACTACATCAATGGCCTTGAGTGTGTCAGAGATTGTGAGGATGGTAAAAGATAGGACAGAGTTCAAATCTGTTGTTCACAGGGTCACTGTGAGTTGTACTGTACTTCACAATACCTAACAACAAGAACATATCAGTCCAAGATTATTTTTACACGCACAATTTTTTTCTACTAGTTTATTTACAAAACTCAAATACAAATTGACATTCTTTCAATTTGCCTCACTCCCCCACCTATCAAATTGTACATACAACCCAGTGATTAATCCCTCCCTGCCCCTGCACATCCACATCTCTCTGCTTCTAGGCTCTCCCTACCCTTCTAGATCCTTATGCTTACTCTACAGTAATGGTTTATACAATATTTATTCTTGTGGGACTGAGTTAGTTCACTCAGCATAATGCTCTCCATTCCCTCCCAAGTTAGGCAATAATTTACAAAATCATTGCTCCTGCATGCTGCATAGTATTCAATTGTGTGAATGTACCTTAATTTCTCAATCCATTCATTGTGGTTGGACATTTGGGCTGTTTCCATGTTCTTGCTATGGTGAATAACGCTGCTATTAACATTGGTGTACAAATCTCCATTTGTGCCTTAGTTCTCATATTCTCAGAGTATATTCCAAATAGTGGAAATAGCTGGGTCATATGGAATTTCTATGTTCAGATTTTTGAGAAAACGCCAGACAGCCTTCCAGAATGATTGTACCATTTTACAATCCCACCAACAATGTATAAGAGTTCCTTTCTCTCCACATCCTTTCCAACATCTATTACTTGCTGCCTTGTTAAACTTTGCCACTGTTACTGGAGTGAGGTGGTGCCTCATTGTGGTTACGATTTGCATTTCTCTTATTGCCAGTGAATTGGAGCATATCTTCATGTGTCTGTTTGCCATTTAAGGAGAATAAAAGAGAAAGTATCAAATTTATTTTGAGAGACAAGAGACCCCGAATAAGCAAAACACTTCTGAGAAACAAAACTGAAGTTGGAAGCATAGCACTCCCTGACCTCAAAACCTACTACACAGCAGTGGTAACCAAAACAGCATGGTACTGATACAATGAAAGACACATAGACCAATGGAACAGAATTGAGAACCCAGAAATAGACTCAACTATCTACAGTCGACTGATATTCAACAAGGAAATCAAAGCTATCAAATGAGGAAATGATAATCTCTTCAACAAATGGTGCTGGAAAAACAACTTCCACCTGAAGAAAGCTGAAACAGGATCCACATCTCACACCATACACAAAAATCAACTCAAGATGGATCAGAGACCTGGGAGTAAAACTCAACACCATAACATTCATAAGAGACAAACTGGGATCAAGCTTAGAAGTGCTAGTCCAAGCTATAAAAAGACTGCCAAATACAACCAGAAATGCACAATCTAAAGAAGATAAAATTGATACATGGGATTTTCTAAAGATTAAATCCCTGTGCTCATCAAAAACTTTTTCCAACAGGGTGAAAAGAAAACCTATAGACTGGGAACAAACATTTGGTAATTCCATCTCAAACATGAGTCTTATAATAAAAGTTTATTGAATACTCCTGGGCCTCCACAAGAAAAAGACTGATGGGCAAAAGACAAGAATTTTACATGCACAATTTATTACCATGGCTTTAAAACTGATTTCTCTGTTTGCTCTCTCCTTATGAAAGCTGTCTAAGGTTTTTTTCCTATCATATAAAATAAAATTAAAATGCTGTACAGGACATCTTTACAGGATCCTTCCTTGTACAATGATTGAATATTGGACTACTAAAAATTAGACTGGCTGCTCAAACCTACCCAGTAGTTTCATGAAAGAAAGGCATAGCAATCTCCTTCCATAAAGATGGCAGCCTAAGAAC
Source organism: Elephantulus edwardii (assembly GCF_000299155.1). Lineage (NCBI taxonomy): Eukaryota > Metazoa > Chordata > Mammalia > Macroscelidea > Macroscelididae > Elephantulus > Elephantulus edwardii. Next base: position 1,464,838 of record NW_006400088.1, on the reverse strand, counting down.
AACAATGGAGCAGTCTACTCCATCATATAGGAGTCATTCTCAGTTGGAAATCAAATAACTTGTGCCTGACAAGAGCAACAACATGGATTTTTTTTTTAACTTCCACAAGTTGTTTTTGCTTTGTTTTATTAGTTTGCTTACAAAGTTTATATACATTATGTTTCATACTATTCTTTATTCACATTGTGTTTTTTTTTAAATTTGCTTTTGTCAAAGTTTGGTGTAGGTATGATTTAAGTACAGTACAATTTTACCATTTCAAATATAAAATTCAATGATGTTTTTCATATTCAGAGCTGTGTATATATATATATATATATATATATATATACATAATAATTTTAGAACCCTTTAATGTTCCTAAAAGAGATTCACCACTCAGTCATCGTTTTCAATTTCTTCCTCCTTCCTCCTTGGCAATCATTAAATTATTTTATATTTTTGTAAGCTGATTTTTCTGTACACTTAGCAGAAATGAAATGCTTTTAACATCTATTTTAATTTAATTTTGATTTATGAACAAACTTCATATACATAATGATCATTAACATGCATTGCCTTTCATGCTTTCCTTCATTCACATCGTGTTTCCCATGATCATTACTGTACATTGTGTTTTATAAAATCAGTAACCATTGATCTATGCCCACTGTCACTCAACGTTTTCAGGTTCTCACTGGACCTTTCCTAACTACATCATATCTTCCTTTTGTCCACAAAACTCAGCAACCCTGAGATTTTTTTCCCTCCCTCCTTGCTTTTACTCTTCTTTCCCCTTTGGACTTTTATAGATGTCTTACTGCTCATTCTTCTATTTTTAAAATAATTATCTTATGCATAATTTATCCTTGTGCTACTGAATTAGTTCACTCAGCAGAATACTTTCTATCTTTCCCTATGTTTATTTTCTAAATAGTTGCTCCTTAATGCTGCATAGTATTCCATCATGAGCATGTACCACAATTTCTCAATCGATTCATTTCTTGATGTACATTTGAGATGTTTCCATGTTCTTGCTATTGTAAATAACACTGCTATGAACATAAGTGTACAAATTTCCATTTTTATCTCAGTTCTATTTCCTTTGGGGTATATTTCTGGCAGTGAAATAGTTAGGTCATATGGAATTTCTATTGTTAGCTTCTCTGAGGAAACATAAAATTGCCTTCCAGATGGTTGTACCATTTTACAATCCCACCAAGAATGTATGAAAGTTTCAATCGTTCCACATTTTCTCCAACATTTATTGTTTGCTGTCTTATTAGACTTTGCCACTGCTACTGAGGTGAGATGGTATTGATCATAGTTTTGATTTGCATCTCTCTTATTGCCAGTGATTTTGAACATTTCTTCATTTGTCTGTTGACCATCTGAATGTCTTCCTCTTTGAATAGTCTTTCTATGTCTTTTGCCCATTTTGTAATTGGATTATTAGTGTATTTCTTGTGGAGGTCTTGTTGTTGTTCTTATGTGTCATTGAGTCACCTGTGACTCATAGCGACCCTATATGTACATTAGCTCTGAACCTTACCCTGTTTTGAGCCAATCTCATCATCTTCAACAGACGTAATCACATTTCTCCAGTCATTAAGTAAGTCCATCTCATTTTGGGTCTTCCTATCCTGTGCTGTTCCTCCACACTTCCAAGCATGATATCCTTCTCCAATGTTGCTCCTAGCAACATGTCCAAAGTTTGTGAGATGAAGCTTCAAAATCCTTGATTTCATTCACCCTCTCCAGGACAGGCCTTATTTTTTTCTTCTGGCAGCCCACGATACGTTCAACACTCTTCTCTAGCTCCACAACTCAATGTCACTGATCATTCTATCGTTCTTAGTTGTTGTCCAGCTTTCTGACGCATAACAAATAATTGTGAAGCCTATGGCCTGTTACAGGTGTATCTTAGTTTCCAGACTGACATTGTTGCTCTTCAGTACTCTACAGAGATCCCTGACAGAAGTCTTTTCCAGTGAAATTCATCTTTTAATTTCCAGACTGCTGCTGCCAGGAGTGTTGATTGTGGAATCAAGCAAGCTGAAGTTGTTAACAATCTCAATCTCTTCTCCATCTATCATGATGCTGTCAATTGGCCCAGTGGTGAGAATCATTGTTTTCTTGATGTTGAGCTTCAACCCAGATTGAAGACTATAGTCCTTTACCTTCTGCAGCTAATGTCTCAGATCCTCCTCAGTTTCAGCAAGCAAGATTGTGTCATGTGCATAACACAGGTTGTTGATGAATCTTCCTCCAATACTTATGTCATATTCCTCCTCACAAAGTCCAGCCTCTCAAGTGATCTGTTCTGCATAGATTCAAAATATATATTTCATCCAGTTTTTCTCAGTGGCACCATGTAGCATTTGTCCCTTTGTGACTGAGATACCTCACTCAGCATAATGTCCTCCAGG
>NW_006400088.1:1450877-1462007 GCF_000299155.1 Elephantulus edwardii | reverse complement strand
CAAAAAAGAAAATATATGGAAAGGATACATCCCTGATGCACACCTTTCTTGATCCAGAACCATGCCGTATTTCCCTGCAATCTTCTGATTAATGCTTTCTGGTCTACGTATAAGTGTTCTGGGATCCACATTCTTCTCAAGGTTAGCAACAATTTGTTGTGACCCACACAGTCAAATGCCTTTGCATAGTCAATGAAACACAGAGAGATGTTTCTCTTGTATTATCTGCTTTCAGCCAACATCCTTCTAATGTTGGCTATGATGTCCCTGGTGCCACAATCTCTTCTAAACCCAGTTTGCACATCTGGCAGTTCTCTGCTGATGAACTGTACAGTAATTTTTTTATCACCTTCAGCAAGATCTTGCATGTTATATGAATGATATTGTTTGATAATTTTCACACTCAGTCAATAAACTTGTCATGAAACACTTGTTTGAAATGAAAAATATTGTCAAATATTTTTTTCCCATTAGTAGGTTTTCTTTTCACCCTATTGGAACAGTTTTGTTGCACACAGGGACTTATTATTAGAAGATCCAAGTCATCAACATTCCCTTTCCCTAGTCATAAATTTCTGACTATGCTTGCTAGGCCATCTAAGTTTTGTTCCATTTTGTCTCTTATGATTTTTATAGTTTGGGTCTGTGATCTATGTTAAGTTGATTTGTGTGTATGGTGTGAAATGTAGATCTTGCTTCAGCTTTCTTTAGGTGGACATCCAGTTTTTCCAGCACTATTTGTAGAAGGTTTTCCAGCACCATTTATTGAAGAAGTTCTCATTTGATAATTTTTTCTTCCTTTTTGGATACCAGTTGACCATAGGCATATGGATTAATTTCTGGACTCTCAAGTCTGTTACTTTGGTCGATGTGTCTGTAATTGTACCAGCAACATGCTGTTTTGGTTATTAAAGCTATAATATTTGTGGCCTAGTCATAAAAACCTGCATTGCAATCCCAAATACACGGGGTTCAAATCCACCAGCAGCTCTGCAGGAGATGGATGAGCATTCTTCTCCTGGCAATTAACTCCAGCTGAAAATGCACTGGAGGGTCAGCTATGGGTCAGTTCTGACTGAACAGTACTCAGAAACAACAACAGAAGGTTTTGAGATCAGGAATGCTATGCCTCCCATCTCATTCTGGTTTTTCAGAAGTGCTTTGCTTCTTTGCAATCTCAAGTAAACTTCTTCACATAAACTTGTCAATTGTCTTTTCTAGCTCTTTGAAACTTTAATTTGTATCATTACTGGGATTTCATTAAACTTATAGATTGCTTTTGGTAGGGCTGTCATTTTCACTATGGTCTAGTGGTAAGAAACTCCACTGCAATTCCAAAGACATATGGCTCAATCCACTAACTGCTGAGTGGGAGGAGGAGGGGCAATTCCCTCCCTTGTAGTTAACTGCCTCTGAAAACCCACTGGAAGGTCAGTTATCAGTTATTTCTGACTTGACAGTACATTACAACAACACCACCCTTGGAGAAGGAACTTTTTTTCATTTATTTAGGTTTCGTATTAATTCTTCACAGTAGGATTTTGTAATTTTCTTTTTAAAGGTCTTTTGTGTCTCTAGTTAGGTTTATTCTCAAGTATCTCAATTTGTGGTTGGCTATTATACATGGTTCACTATATTAGTTTTCTTATCTCTATGTTTTTTTTGTTACTGTAGAGAAATCCCAATGTTTTTTTTAATTGATCTAATATTCTGCCACTTTATTAAATTAGTCTGTTAGATCTAACAGGGATTTTTGGTTGAGTTCTTGGCATTTTCTATGCACATTATCATATAATCTGCATATAGTGACAGTTTTGCCATCTCTTTGCTGATCTGGATGCCTCTTATTTCCTTCTCTTGTTTTATTGTCCTAGAAAGTCTTTCCAATATAATATTGCATAGGAGAGGTGATAATGGCAACTTTGTATGATCCCTGTTTGCAATGGAAATGCCTTTAGTCTTTCTCCATTGAGAAAGATGTACATAGTGCTCACTATATTGAAGAAATTATTTTCTATTCTTATTTTGCTGAAAATTTTAATCAGGAAGCGTGTTTGATTTTATCAAATGTCATTTCTACATCAATTGCTAGGATCATGTGGTTCTTGTTCTTTGCTTTGTTAATGTGATGAATTATTTGATAGTTTTTCTTATGTTGAATCATCCTTACATACTTGTTATGATCCCCACTTTATCCTGATGAATTTTTTTATGTATTGTTGAATTCTGTTAACCACAATTTTGTTAAGGATCTTATATCTTATTCATGAGAGATATTAATCTATGATTTTCTTTTTTGGTAGTGCCTTTGCCTGCTTTTGACACCAAGATTATGTTTGTTTCATGGAATAACTCTGGAAGTGTTCCTTCTTCTATTTCTTTTTAATAATTAAGAAGAATTAGTGCTAGATCTTGTCTAAACGCTTGGTTAGAATTTAGCCATGAATCCATCTGGGCCAGGACTTGTGTGTGTGTGTGTGTGTGTGTGTGTGTGTGTGTGTGTGGAGGGGGGAGGGTGAAGTATTTTAATGACTTGCTCAATTTCTTCTTTTGTGATGAGTCAGTTCATGTATTCTACATCTGTTCTTGTCAATCTATGTAAGTTATAAGTTTCAAGGAATTTGTTCATTTTCTGTGTTGTTGTTCTTATGTGCCATCGAGTCGTTTCCGACTTATAGCGACCCTATGCACAACAGCTCTAAACCCTGCTCTATCCTGTGCCAACCACACCGCCTCTGACACACCCATCCCGATTACCCCAGTCACCGAATCAATCCATCTCATAGAGGGTCTTCCCCTCCTGCGCTGTCCCTCCACCCTCCCAAGCATGATGTCCCTCTCCAAGGATCCGTCCCTCCTGGCAACATGTCCAAAGTATGTCAGACGAAGCCCCAGAATCCTTGCCTCCAAGGAGCAGCTTGGTTTAATCCTCTCCAAGATGAATCTGTTTGTTTTCCTGGCAGTCCATGGTACATTCAGTACCCTTCTCCAGCACCACAGCTCAAAAGCATCCACTCTCCTTCTGTCCTCCCTAGTCATTGTCCAGCTCTCTGATGCATAACAAGCGATTGCAAATACCATGACCTGTATCAGGCGCACCTTAGTCTCCAGAGAGACACTGTTGCTCCTGAGTACCTCTGAGAGGTCCCTAACGACAGTCTTTCCCATCGCGATACGCTTTTTGATTTCCTGACTGCTGGTACCAAGAGTGTTGACTGTGGAGCCAAGCAAAGTGAAGCTGTGAACACTCTCAATCTCTTCGTCATCCATCCTGACGCTGCCAATTGGTCCAGTGGCGAGAATCTTTGTCTTCTTGACGTTGAGCCTTAGTCCATACTGAAGGCTGCAGTCCTTGACCCTTCGCAGCAAGTGCATGAGGTCCTCCTCAGTTTCAGCAAGCAAGGTTGTGTCATCTGCATAACGGAGATTGTTAATAGATCTTCCACCAATCCTGATGCCACAATTCTCCTCAAAGAGCCAAGCCTTTCGAATAATCTGCTCTGCATACATGTTGAAAAGGTATGGAGACAGGATGCATCCCTGGCGTACACCCTTCCCTATTTTGAACCATGCAGTGTTACCCTGCTCTGTTCTGACTACTGCCTCTTGGTCCAAGTATAGGTTTCGTATTAGCACAATTAAATGTTCTGGGATTCTCATTCTTCTCAGAGTCAGCCACAGTTTGTTATGATCCACACAGTCAAATGCCTTTGCATAATCAATGAAACTCAGATAGACATTCTTCTGGTATTCCCTGCTTTCAGCCAAGATCCATCTAGGTTTTCAAATTTATCAGATTTACATAATATTCCATAGTCATGTCTATAATTTCTTATTTGAGTTATTTGTATCTTCTCTTTCTTTTATTTTGTTAAGTTTGTAATGGTTTGTCTCATTTATTGACCTTCTCAAACAACTGGTTTCTGGTCTTGTTGATGATTTTAATTGTTTTTGTTTCTACCTCATTGATTTCAGCTCTTATCCTTATAATTTCCTTTTTTATAGAGGCTGTAGGGTTAGATTGTTGTTCTTTTTTATGTGTTGAAAGTATTGAGTTAGATTATTAATTTTATTTCTCTCTTTTTTTAATGTGTTTGCCTATTGCTATGAACTGTGCACCAAAGACTGCTTTAGCTGCATCTCAGAAGCTTTGATATATTATTGTATTTACATTATAATTTGTTTCAAGAAACTTTTTAATTTCTTTATTGTTTCTTCTATAAACCAAATATGCGTTGGCAGGGTGTTATTTAGCCTCTGCTTGAATGATTTATAAGCACTACCCTCTTATCATTAACTTCTACCTTTATGGCATTGCAGTCTGAAAAGATTCTTTGGATTATTTTTTTTAAATTTGTGTAGACTTGCTTTACATCTTAATATATGTTCAATTCTGGAGACTGCCCCATGTGTACTTGAGAAGAAAGTAAATATCTTTTATTTGGATGTAGTACCCTGAACAATCCACAAGGACAAATTATAAGTGATTCCTAATTCCATGGCAGTGCGTTTAAATTTTGAGTAAGTCATAATAGGATCATGAAATCCTAGTGTTATCAGAGTCGAGTACTGACCTGTTAACTGAAAGTTGTCTTTTCAAATCTACAGGGTGGCTTTTCAAGAGATACCTAGTGATATGTCTGCATAAGATTACAGCCAAGAAAACCTTATGGAACAGTTCTACTTCATATCATGGGGGCTTTATGAGTCAGAAAAGCATTTACAGAACAACAACAAAGGCTGTTCTTGACAGTCAGTCCCTAACAGCAATATTCGTCTTTTTACCAATAAAAGAAACTCTTTTTAATTCCTTTTTTCTCTACTTTTCCATTCCCTTGTTCATTGTTATGTTTCTCTTTCATTTTTATTCCTGTACAATAAACATATGTTTTTTCTTTACTCTAGTTTCTAAAAGATGGTGTACATATAATTGATGTTTGACTTTTTTATTTGCATGCTCATTTTGGTACTATAAATGTCCCTCCAGTATTACTTTGGCTGCATCATATAGATACTAATATGTGTTATGTAAGTGACAGGATAATATCCATATGCATACAAATCCAACGAATACCACTATCATTCCAATATATGCACCAACAACCAGAGCCAAAGAGGAGGAAATAGAAGATTTCCACAAACATTTGGAGTCAGAAGTCAAACGAACATGAAATCAAAATACATTAATAATAATGGGCGAGATAGTATCTCATTATGGTTTTGATTTGCATCTCTCTTATTGCCAGTGATTTTGAACATTTCTTCATGTGTATGTTGGCCATCTGAATATCTTCCTCTGTGAAAAATTTGTCTATGTCTTTTGCCCATTTTGTAATTGTGTTATCAGTCTTATGCATGTGGAAGACCTGTAGAATTCTGTAAAATTTTTATATGAGACCCTTGTGTGATATGGCCAAATATTTTTTACCAGTCACTAAGTAAAGAGTGTGGAAATTATCGAACAATATCAATAATATCACACACAAACAAAATTCTGCTGAAGATTATCCAGAAACAACTGGAACAGTACATTGACAGAGAACAGAAATACAAGCTAGGTTTTGAAGAGGCTGTGGGACTAGAGACATTATTACCAATGACCTTTACAGAAAGCAAAGAGTACCAGGGAAATGCCTATCTGTGTTTCATTGACTATGCAAAGGTATTTGACTATGTAGATCACAATAAATTGTGGCTAACCATGAGGAGAATGGGAATCCCAGAACACTTGAATGTGCTCATGTGAAACTTATACTTGCAATAGGTAACAGTTGTCAGAACAGAGCAAGGAAACACTTCATATTTCAAAATCAGGAAAGGATTGCATCAGGAACGTATTGTCTCCATACCTTTTCAACCTATTTGCAGAACAGATAATTTGGGAAGCTGGGCTTTATGAGGAGGAATTTGACACCAGGACTGGAGGAAGACTCATCAACAAACTATGTTATGTTGATGACACAAACTTGCTAAAACAGAGGAGGACCTGAATCACTTGCCACAGAAGGTCAGGGACTGTAGTCTTTAATATGAATTGAAGTTCAAAATCAATAAGACAAAGAATGTCATCACTGAGGCAATTGGCAGCATCATGATAGAGGGAAAGAGATTGAGTTTGTTAACAGTTACAGCCTAATTGGCTCCACAATCAACAGTCTTGACATCAGCAGTCAGGAAATCAAAAGACAAGTTACATTGGAAAAATCTGCTGTGAGGGAACTCTCTAGAGCATTGAAAAGCAGCAATGTCACTCTAGAGAATAGGTGCGCCTGATCCAGACTATGGTCTTCACAATTTCTTCCTATGCATCAGAGAGCTGGACAATGCCTAAGGAAGACAGAAAAAGAATTGATGCCTTTGAATTGTGGTACTTGAGAAGAGTATTGAACATACCATGGACCATCAGGAAAACAAATAGGTCTGTCTTGGAGAGGGTGAAACCAAGTTTCTCTATGGAGGCTAGGAATTTAAAACTCTGTCTCACATACTTTGGGCACGTGGCCAGAAGGACATGATGCTCAGAAGGGTAGAGGGACAGCGGAAGAGAGGAAGACTCCACGTGAGATGGATTGATAAAGTAACTGGGGCAATGGGGGTAAGTTGTATTGGAATCAGTGAGTTTGGCTCAGGACAGGGCAGGCTTCAGAGCTGCTGTACATAGGGTTGTTATGAGTTATAGGTGATTTGATGGTACATAACAATAACTGTTGGAATTTTTCTTACTTTAATCTTTAGGAGGCTTCCTTCATCAATTTTATCCTCTTCAAACTGTGAATTTCTAGCTGTATTTGGCAATCTCTTTATTTCATAGACTTTGCCATCTAAGCTTGATCTCTGTTTGTCTCTTATGACCTTTATGATTATGGGCTTACTCCCAGGTCTCTGATCCACCTTGAATCAATTTTTATATATTATGTGAAATGTGGCCCTGTTTAGCTTTCTATAAGTAGCAGTCTAGTTTACCAGCACCATTTATTGAAGAGGTTGTCATTACCCCAGTTGATTTCATTTCCTTGTCGAGTATCAGTTAACTATAGAGAGCTGGGGTTATCAATTCTGTTCCATTGGTTTATGTGTTTGTTATTATACCAGTATCATGCTGTTTTGGTTACTACTACTATGTAATAGGTTTTGGGGTCAGGGAGTGCTATGCCTCCTACTTCATTTTTGTTTCTGTTTTTGTTTTTTTCAGAAGTGCTTTGCTTTTTTAGGGACTCTTTCCTCTCCAAACAAACAAACAAACTTGGCAATTTTCCTTTTTTGGGTAAAGGAAATGGAAAAGATCCAGTGTGATAAACAATGTAAGTAAACCAGTATAAAATAATAATTTTATTTTTAAAAAATCACTGGATAACTAGAAGCAAAAGTTGGTAACAGAGAAGAAGGATAAGTAGTTGGAAAACAAGGACTTGGTGACAGAGTGAGCCTGGGGATAGAATGATAGATTTCTGCACAATGATCCACTCATCACAAATACCTTTTATTTTTTTTTTTACAAATACCTTTTATAAGAAACATAAACACAGACCATACACATGGATTTCACCTGATGATATACTCAGGAATCAGATTTATTACTTCTGTGGGGGGGGGGAGGAATCACTGGAGAAGCTCAATATCAGCTGTGAAAACTAGACCAGGTGTGGATGTGGATCAGACCATCAACTACCCATATGCAAGTTCAAACTAAAGCTAAAGACGTTTAAATCAAATCCACAAGAACAAAAATTTGACCTTGAATCTATCCCATAGGTTTGAGCCCTTGAACACTATTGAGTGACGATCAGATGACCTGTGGGAGGATATTAAGAATATCATCAAGGAAGAACACAAAAGGTCATTACAGTGACAGAGGAGGAAGAAAAGCTCAAGATGTATGTCAGAAGAGAATCTGAGTATTGCACTAGAACACCGAGAAGCCAAAGCAAAGGGAAGAAATCAAGAAGTTAGGCAGATGAACAAAAGATTTCAAAGGGCAGTGCAAGAAGACAAAGCAAAGCTTTATAATGAAATGTGAAAAGAGCTGGAGTCAGTAAATCAAAAGGGTTGAACTCGCTCTGCATTGCTTAAGCAGAGGGAACTGAAGAATAAGTTCAAGCCTCAAGTTTCAATACTTAAGGATGCTATGGGCAGAATATTAAATGATCAAGGAAGTATAAAAAGAAGATGGAAAAAGCATTCAGAGTCACTGTACCAAAAAGAATTGGCTGACACGGAAGAATTTCATGAAACAACATATGATCAAGAGCCTGTGGTGATGAAGGAGGAAGTTCAAGCTGATCTGAAGAAATTGGCAAAAGTCAAGGCCTCAAGAATTGATGAAATACCAATTGACATCTTTCAACAAATAAGCATTGTCCTGGACACACTCACCAACTTGTGCCAAGAAATCTGGAGGACAACCACCTTGTCAATTGACTGGAAGAGATTTATATTTGTTCCTATTCCAAAAAGAGGTAAGCCAACAGAGTGTGGAAATTTTTGAACAATATCATTAATATTACAAACAAGCAAGATCCTGCTGAAAATTATCCAAAAAGTACTGGAACAGCACAGAGAATTGCCAGATGTGCAGGGGATGAGTTTAGAAGAGGCCACAGGATCAGAGATATTATAACCAATGTGAGATGGATCTTGGATGAAAGCAGAGAGAACCAAAGGAATGTCTGTGTTTTGACTGTATGGATCACTGCAAACTATGGCTAACTCTGTGAAGAATGAGAATTCCAGAACACTGGCTTGTGCTTAATGTGAAACCTATACTTGGATGAGGAAGCAGAGGTCAGAACAGTGCAAGGAACACTATGTTGTTGTTGTTAAGTGCCATCGAGTCATAGATGACTCATAGTGACCCTATGAATGAAAGGCCTGAGCACTGTTTGTATATAGAGTTTATAGAGGCAAGTCATTTCAGAAGTGGATGCTTCACCTGCTTCCAGGCTTGTTTTAGTTGAGAAGCTCCAGCAAATAGCATCCACCATGGGTAACCATTTCCAAGTTTGGCACATCAGTGTCAGTGTTCAGCATCACAGCAACCACAAGTTACCACGGTACAGCAATGCACAGACCAGTGCTATACCACTTAGAAGAATGTTTGCCAGGAAGACAACTTGAACCTAGTCCGAGGGCCACAGATTAAAATCACCCACCTTCTGCTTGGTAGCATAACCTTCTGTTCACTAGGCCAACGTAGCTCTCTCTATGTCATCATTGTTATTGTTCTTAGGTGCCGTCAAGTCGTAGGCGACTCATAGCAACCCTATGAATGAAAGGCCTGAGCACTGTTTGTACATAGAGTTTGCAAGAAACACTACATGGTACAGATCAAGAAAGATGTATGCTAGGGATACATCCTATCTTCGTAAATTTTCAATCTATGTGCAGATTATATCATCCAGGAGGCTGGGTTCTATGAGGAGGAATGTAGCCTCAGGATCAGAAGACTCATCAACAACCTGTGTTATGCAGGTGACACAACCTTGCCTACCAAAACTGAGGAGAAGACCTGAGGCATTTGCTGCAGAATTCAAAGACTGCAGCCTTCAGTAAGGATTGAATATCAACATCAAGAAGAAAAAGATTCTCACCACTGCTAATTGGCAGCATCATGATAGATGGTGAAAAGCTTGAGATTATTTTTAATTAATTTCAATGAAAGTTTAGAGACTTAGTGTGTCCAGTCATTCATTGTTGCACTTTTCTCCCTGCTTACCCCCTACCCCCAATTCACTCTTCTCCTTGAAAAGTAAAACTCGTTATTATGCAATCCCTCCCCCCAAGTTTGCTCCACTGTGCAGCCTTTATTCTGGACTCCTGTCCTGACAATAATACCCAATCATATATCCCTTTTAAACAGTTCTCTCCCTCATCTATTTCAATGCAGTACACATCATTCCTCCCCTCCTTCTCTGCCTTCCTTCAACCCCGATGCCAGTCCCATTTTACAACAGTGGTCCTATGCAATATTTGTCCTTTTGTGACTGATATATATCACCCAGCATAATGTCCTCCAGGGTCATCCATTTTCAATAATATTGCATGAGTTCCTTATTTTTCAATGCAGCATAGTATTCCATTGTGTGAATATACCAGAGCTTCTCCATTCATTTGTTGATGGGCACTTGGGTTGTTCCCAGTTCTTTGCTATTGTAAACAAATCTTCAGTAAACATGGGTGTGCATATATCTGCTTAGGTGGCAGTTATGGTTTCTTTAGGGCAAATTCCCAGTAGTGGAATTGCTGAGTCAAATGGTGTTTCTATTTGCAACTTTTTGAGAAAGCGCCATACACCCTTCCATAGTGGTTGCACCATTTTATACTCCCACTAACAGTGAATTAGGGTTGCGGTTTCTCCACAACCTCGCCAGGATTTTATGTTTACTGTACTGTTAAATTTTGTTACTCTTACTGGGGTAAGATGATATCTCATAGTTTTGATTTGCATCTGTTAGAGCTAAGAATTTTGAACATTTCTTCATTTGTTTGTTTGTGACTGTTAACACCTTCAGTTTGCTTAACTCCACAATCAACACTTTTGGCCTCAGCAGTCAGGAAATTAAAAGATGAATTGCACTGGGGATATCTGCTGTCAGGAACCTCTCCAGAGTACCAAAGAACAAAAATGTCATCCTGAAAACTAAAGTGTGCCTGACCTAGGCATGATGTTCACAGTTACTTGTTATGTATCAGAAAGCCAGACAATGACTAAGGATGATAGAAGGAAAATGCCTTTGGCATTGTGGTACTGGAGAAAAGTATTGAATACATGGACTGCCAGGAGAACAAACATGTCCATCCTAGAAAGGTGAAATCAAGCTGCGCCTTAGAGGCAAGGATTCAGAAGCTCCATCTGACACACTTTCGGCGTGTTGCAAGAAGCGTTCAGTCCTTGGAGAGAGGAATCATGCTTGGAATGGTGGGGGAATAGCACAAGAGAGGAAGACCCTGAATGTGGTGGATTGACTAAGTGAATGGGGTAATGGGGTTAAGTATGCCAGAGAAAATAATATTGACCAGGATAGAGCAAGGTTCAGAGCTGCTGTACAGAGGGTTCTTAAGAGTCCCAAGCAACTTGATGGCACATAACAACAAACAACAATGTATTATTTTAATGTTCTTTAAATCTTTTTT
>NW_006400088.1:1410887-1449367 GCF_000299155.1 Elephantulus edwardii | reverse complement strand
GCAAAATTGGAAATCTATCTGCAGAAGAATTAAACAAGATCCCCACCTCACTCCATATACAAAACCAACTCAAGGTGGATCATGGACCTAGGACTGAATCTTTATTTTTGATGTATACTCTTTTCTATGGAATGCCATTTAGTTTCTAGACTTTCCTTTTTCTGAATTTTGAGTTTATGTCCATAATAGTGAGAAAACATAATTTCAATTATTTATGTTTTTAAATTTATTTTATGAATGATAATATAGTCTATCAAGGCATATATTTAGTTAAAGACTGAAAATGTAGCTTTTTACTATTGTTTGGCCAATGTTGTACAAAATTCTGTAAATTGGCAGCATTCAGTAATATTTTAAGTATTCTTGAATTTCTATCTACTTTTTTATCAGTTGTTGAGAGAAGAGTTTTGAAGTCTCCAATTCACATTTGGTTTCATCTTTTTCTGCTTTCAGTACTGTTTATGCTTCACCTATTTTGCACCTCTGCTGTTTGGTGTGTACATATCTTATTTTAGTGCATCATTATTATCAATATTATATAATATCTCTCACTCTAATAAAATCTCTGCCCTGATACTTATTTCTATTATATGTTATTTTAATATTTTCTTGTATATTTCCCATCTTTCTCCTGTGGAACAATGAATAGATTCAAACTATGTGCATTTGAGATTGCAGCTTCTTCCCACTAGGCCACTAGAACTCCCTAAAATGTTTGTATAGAAGATATATTGATGTAGTTACTCCTATTTTTTATTAAATTTTTTAAGACATATATTTTTCTATTTTTAAATGTCAAACTACCTATATTCGAAGTGAGTTTCCTGTAGATAGTATAGAGTTGGTTTAGGTTTTATCCACTTTACCAATCTCTTTTAATTAAGGTATATAGACCATTTACATTTACCATAAAGTCCCTCAGTGCTAAAACTATTTAATTTACTCGGCTCTTAATTAGAAGATTAGTAGTTCAAGTCCACTCAGACACCTCAGAAGATCTACTTCTGTGAAATCAAGCTTTGGAAACCCTATGGAGCACAATTCTACTCTAATACGTGTAGTATCACTGAGTCAGTAACAGCTTGACAGTGATTTGTTTTTAAAATTATCTATGCTGAGCATCTTTATTTGTGCTTATTGGCTATTATTGGAAATGTGATTTTTTAATATTTATTTTATGTCTATTCAAAGTTTTTTGCCTATTTTAAAATTGAATTATGTATCCCTTTGTTACTGGTTGAAATAATTCTCTACATATTATAGGTAAAAAGGGCCCAGCAATTTGAACCCTTCAAAGGGTTCTTGGTCCTCTTTCTTGAACCAAGAAAAGTTATTCTAAACTCACAATGACAGTTGTTAGGTGCCATCAAGTTGACTACACTCATAGTGACTCCGAACAACACATTTGAAACTTGCCCTATCCTGTAACATAATAGCTCCCGTTTTCTACCCTATTAAAGTTCTGACTATATTCCTAGACTCTACTTCATGGTCATTCAGCACTCAAAGACAGTAAAATTGTTCTGTGAAACAGGACCTTATATGATTTGGATATTGTAAGAATGCCATATTTTCTTGCTTTTCCTTCAAGCATCCTGAACAAGTTTTGTATCTTATCATCAATCAGTAATGTACTAAGAGGAATTTACTTTGTGTTTGGTGCTCAATTTATGTACTAACAATTTCTCCATATCTGGAATAGCTCCTTTTTGTGTTTTCACTAACCTTGCAACTTTCAGTGGTTGTGGTTGTTGGTACTATGTGCCATTGCGTTGCTTGTGACTCATAGTGACCCTGTGTACAAGAGCACTAAACCTTTCTTTATCTTGTGCCAAACTCACTGTCTCTTACAAACCTACTCCCATTACCCCAAGCACTGAATCAATCCATCTTATTGAGGGTATTCCTCTCTTGCACTGTCCCTCCACCCTCCCAAATGTGATGTCCTTCTCCAAGGATTGGTCCCTCCTTGCAACATGCCCAAAATATGTCAGATATAGCTTAATAATCCTTGCCTCCAAGGATCAGCCCAATTTCACCCTCTCCAGGACAAACCTGTTTGTTCTCCGAACAGTCCCTGGTATATTCAACACTCTTCTCCAGCACTAGAGCTCAAAGGCAGCAATTATCTTTCTATCATCACTAGTCCAGCACTTGTATGCATAGCACGCAATTGCAAAGATGATGGTCTGGATCAGGCATGCCTTAGTCTCTAGCCTGACTTCGTTGCTATTCAGTACTCTGGAAAGGTCCCTGACAGCTGACTTTTTCAATGCAATTTATCTCTTGATTTCCTGGCTGCTGATACCAAGAATGTTGACTGTGGAGCCAAGCAAACTAAAACTGTTAACAATCTCAATCTCTTCACCATACATAATGATGCTGCCAATCAGCCCAGTGGTGAGAATATTTGCTTTCTTGATGTTGAGCTTCAATCCATATTGAAGGCTGAAGTCCTTGACCTCCTGCAGCAAGTACTTCAGGTCCTCTTCAGTTTCAGTAAGCAGGGTTGTGTCATCTGCATAGCACAGGTTGTTAATGAATAGGAATCCCAGAACATTTGATTGTGCTGATGTGAAACCTATTCTTGAACCAAGAGGCAATTGTCAGAACAGAGGAAGGAGACACTGCATGGTTCAAAATAGGGAAGGGTGTCCGCAAGGGATGTATTCTATCTCTCTCCTTCCGTGGAAACTATCCTTTAATATATTGGAAATTTGTTTCTTAGTTTTGAGAATAATTGTGACTCTCAACCAGGTAAATTGACAACGTGACTCCTGCAATGGGCCCTTGTGTGTCAGGAAATGTGAGGATGGCACAGGATAGGACTGGTTTCAGCTCTTTTGTTCATAGGGTCGCTATGAGTCATACTTAATGGCACTTAACAACAACAACAACAACATGCCTAAATAATAAGCAATTGTTGTGATTTCTATATACTATCAAGTTGGAACCAACTCATAGCTCATCTTTCAGCAGTTTTTCAGTTTGTTAATTGCACAGGAAGAGTTTGCCCATCTTTCTTCTGTGGGATAACTGTTGTACTTGAACCAGTTGCCTTTGGTTTGGAAGTGCAACTCCTTACCTCTAAGCCACCACAGCTACTTAAACAATAAACAATATTGTTCACTAATTTTCCACCTTTATGTTCATTAATAGTCTTTGTTTCACTTCTAAATCTCCTTAGCCTATTGCTGTTGATATCACTAGAGTTTCTGTGTTTGGTATTCATGATGTAATTCACTGAAAAAAAAATTAACTTAAACTTAAAGATAACACTATAACACTCAACAGTTGTTCAATATATGAGTTTAAGTGCTGCTACCCAGAAGTTGAGTCACAGAGTTTTATGGTAAAATTTTCAGACAGAAAATACAGCACAGTATATACGTAATTAAGTAACATAGACATTTATCATGACTATCATAACTTACATATTATTGATTGAATAAAGACTATTCCACTATACAGTAGAATCACCTGGTATATAAGAGGAGATCTATTCATTGAATGTGGAAAGCTATATAAACTGTATCTTGTTCTCAGACATTGCCTGAATGAATGAATGTTATTTCATGTGTGTAATTAATATTCTTTATCTTGCATCATATTTTTTATTGTTTGTTTTCTTGTCTTGGGTTTGGCTTCCACACTAGCACATGATGTCTATGGTATCCATCCCTGTGTTTCCATAATCAAGAACAGTAATCATTTCCTTGTGATGAGAGCCTGGTGTGATTAAATAGACTTTGGTGCTAGAGCCCAGTTCTGGTGCTGTAAGTCCATAGCTATAACTTTGGGCAAGTATGTAACATCTATTCACCTTACTCTTTTTAAAAATTATTGTTGTTGTGGTATACCATCAAGTTGGAACCTACCCACAGCTAACCGTCCGGTTGGTTTTCAGAGAAGTTAGTCAATGGAAGGAGGTTGCTCAGCCATGCCCCACAGAACAGTTGGTGGCTTCAAACCACCTGCCTTCATGATTGCTGTGCAACTTCTTGCCATTAGGCCACCAGAGCTGAGATTTTAAAAAAAAAAATCTGAATTCATATTGTCATTGTATGTATTCATTAATATTCATAAAGCACTTATAACAGTATCCTAGCACAAAGAAATAATAGAATAAAGGGTATAAGTATCTTAAAGAGTTATTTCTCCAATTAACTATGTTCTTTGAAGAAAATGAACTTCTATAGAAGAAAAAGCATAATAGCTTAGTGGTGGAATTATCATCTTCCATGTTGGAGACCTAAGTTCAATTATCCTCTTATATACTTCGTACAAAGTCATCACTTATTTATCAATGATTTGTGTTTTTCTCTGATGCTCAATAGGTTTGAGCAAAGCTTCAAAACTAAGATAGAGTAGGAAGAAAAGGTTGGAAATCTACTATAAAAAGTCAGCCAATGAAAATCCTGGTGACCACAATGGTCTGATTAACTAACAATTAGTCAAAGTAATGATGCAAGACCATAGAACATTTCCTTCTATTGTACATAGAAGGATCACTATCACTTCAGAGCCAACTCTTGCTAGGTGCCATCAAACTAATTACAAATCATTGGCCATATAAACAACAGGTTTGAACCTTTCCCTATCTTGTGCCATCCTCATAAACTCTGATATATTCTAGCCCATTGTTTTATTGTGTCAGTGCAACTTGTTAAGGGCCTTCCTCTTTCTCTTTCTAAGTCTCACCTTCATAGTATAATTATTTTTTTGCAATGACTAGTATACCTGACAATATGTTCAGAGTATGTGAGACCAAGTTTCATCATCATCTCTAAGAATCATCCTTCAAGGTAGATTTGTTCATTTTTTTGGCAGTTTGCGTAATATTCAGTACTTTTCTCCAATATCCTAATCCAAAAGCATATTTTTTTCCTTCATTCATTTTTGTTCAATGTCCACCTTTCAAGCATATAAGAAGCAACTGAAAAGAATGTGACTTGAATCAGGCACACCTTAGTCTTTAAACTGGCCTGGTTGCTCTTCAGCACTTGGGAGAGGTTTGCAATGAGCTTTTTCATTTGTTGAGTGCATGCGTGGTAATTGTGGCTCCAAATAAAATGAAACCAATCTTTTCTCCACCCATCATGATATTGTCTATTGGTCCAGTGGTGAAAATATTTGGAGTGTTCCATTGCTCTGTTAGAGCAACAATTTCTTGACCGATGTATAGGTTTTGCATGAACTTAGTTAAATGTTTTGGGATTCCCATTTTTCTCAAGTTTTCAAAACTTTGTTTTGATCCACATAGTCTTTATATAGTCAAAGAAACACAAGTCAATATCTTTCTCGTGTTGTTTACTTTCAGCCAATCTGACAGTACCAATAATACCCTTCATCTAAATTCATTCTCTTACCACCACAGCCTCTTCTGAATTCAGCCTGAATTTCCTGGAGTACAGTTCTAGCCATTTTTCAACAATCTTCAGCAAGATATTACTTACATTTGATATTACTAATATTGGATTTGGTTGGTTGGGTTTGGTTTTTTTTCATTCTATTGGATCATCTTTATTGCAATGGTAACAAATATCAATCAATTCTAATCGGTTGTTCAGGTAACTGTTTTCCAAATTTCTACCTGTCTTCCAAATCTCTAGTGAGCAAACAGAACTACATTTATTTATTGAAGCATGCCAATTGGTATTCTATCAATTCCTGTGGGCTTATTTTTGCCAATGCCTTCACTGTAGCTTTTTCTTTCATTGATGTTGGTTCTTGATCACATACTACTTCCTGGAATATTTTTTTAAATATTCCATCTTCTTTTGATGCTTCTTGTATCATTCAAGATTTTCTCCATAGAATATTTTAACTACTGCAGCTCTAGGCTTAAATTTGTCCTCCATTTGTTTTTGCCAACTAGAGAGCTGGTAACAACAACAACAATAATCTCCAAAGAGTAAATGATTTTCAACAAGACCCATCTTCCCAAATAAGTATCAGTTAGACATTAACTACCTGTGGACACTTCTTAAGGACTGATCTCCTTTCAGATGGTAAAATTTTATTGCATGTGTATTATGTGCCCTGTGTGTGTGACCTCTCACATAATGATGAATCTGAAGAATATGAAGGTTAAATGCAATTATGGAATCATAGAGCTAATATGTTATTGTTTGCATACATTTTCAATCTATATGCAGAACAGATAATTTGAGAGGCTGAACTTTGTGAGGAGGAGTATAAACATCAGGATTGGAGGATGTCTCATCAACAACCTACATCATGCAGAAGATACAACTTTGCTTGCTGAAACTGAGGAGGACCTGAAACATTTGCTGTAAGAGGTCAAGAACTGCAGTCTTCAATACGGATTGTACCTTAACATCAAGAAGACAAAGATTGTCACCACGAGGCCAATTGGCAGCACAATGATATATGAGGAAGAGATTGAGGTTGTTAACAATTTCAGTCAATTGCTTGACTCTACAATCAATACTTTCAACACCAGCAGTTAGGAAATCAAAAGACAAATTGCATTGTGGAAGTTGGCTGTCAGGGACCTCTCCAGAGTGCTAAAGGGCAATTATGTCAGTGATGCAGGCCATGGTCTTCAAAATTACATTCTATGGATCAGAGAGCTGGACAATAACTAAAGATAACAGAAGAATTACTGATGCCTTTGAGTTGTGGTGCTGAAGAAGACTCTTGAACATAGTATAGACCACGAGGAGAACAAATGAGTCTGTCTTGGAGAGGGTGAAACCAAGTTTCTCCTTAGGGACAAAGATCTTGAAACTCTATCTCACATACTTTGGGCATGTGGCCAGGAGGGACCAGTCCTTGAGGAATGACATCATGCTTGGGAGAGTGGAACAATAGCACTGGAGAAGAAGATCCCAGATAAGATGAATTGACACAATAACTGGAGCAATGAGATTAGGTGTGTCAATCAGTGAAACTGTGTCAGGATAGGGCAGTGTTCAGAGATGTTGTATATAGGGTTGCTATGAGTAACAGGTGATTTGACAGCACATAACAACAACATCATTAATATTTGCCAGTGTAGTATTCAAATTATAAAGACAGAAGTCGTCCTTATTGCAAAAACAGTAATGTCACAACTCATAGTCTACTGCTTTGGACCAATACACCAAGTTGGAAGTCATTCACATTCACAAAACACTTTCCTAGGTCATATATCTCTACTACTGCACACCCAGCACACACACAAACACACACACACACACACACACACACACACACACACACACATACACATACACACACTGGTTGTAAGTATTTATCATGCATCAGTGTCTCCATTTTCTTAGCATTTATTGCTGATTTTCAAATTTTCTATCTAGTCTATATTCAGTCTGATTGTAGCAAAATAGTTCACCTTCCTTGAGACACATGATATTGTTGTGAATCTTTCTTTGATTTACTGAATGAAAAATATGTGGTTGTGTCACTTGGCACCACCATTTTAACATTTCATACTGTGACACTTTGGCATCACGAGTGGAGTTAAATATTAACACTTACTAAAACTATGACATTATTACCTTGGAAATAATGTTAACCGTTTAGGTTGTTGAAGAATTAATTACTTTAATATATACATATGAGGCATACTCTAGTGACAAGGTCAAAGTCAATGTTTAATTCATGGTAGCTATTGCTGAAATATTTTTATTTTGGTGTCTACCCATTGGATCACAACAAACTGTGGCTGACTCTGAGAAGAATGAGAATTCCAGAACAGTTGATTGTGCTTATGTGAAACCTATACTTGAATCAGGAGGCAGTCGTCAGGATAGAGCAAGGCAACACTGCATGATTCAAAATTGGAAAGGGTGTGCATCAAGGATGTGTCCTCTCTCCATATCTTTTCAATCTATATGTGAAACAGATTGTCCAGGAGGTTGAGCTCTATGAGGAGAAGTGTAGCATCAGGATTGGAGGTAGGCTCATCAACAATCTGCATTATGCAGATGATACAACCCTGCTTACTGAAACTAAAGAGGACCTGAAACATTTCCTGCAGAAGGTCAAGGACTGCAACCTTCAATATGGATTAAAGCTCAACATCAACAATGCAAAGATTATCACCACTAGGCTGATTGACAGCATCATGATAGATGGTGAAGAGATTGAGATTGTTGACAGCTTCAGTTTGCTTGGCTCTACAATCAACACTTTTGATACCAGCAGCCAAGAAATTAAAAGACAAGTTGCATTGGGAAAGTCAGCTGTCAAAGACCTCTCCAAAATAATTGAAGAGCAACAATGTCAGTCTGGAGACTAAGGTGCACCTGATACAGGCCATGGGCTCTGCAATTACTTGCTATGCATCAGAAAACTGGACAATAACTAGGGATGATGGAAGGAAAGTTGATGTCTTTGAGCTGTGGTACTGGAGAAGAGTATTGAATGTACCATGGACTGCTAGGAGAACAAAAAAGTTCATCCTGGAGAGGGTGAAGCCAGTATTTTCCTTGGAGTCAAGGATTCTGAAGTTTTGTCTGAAACACTTGGGACATGTTGCAAGGAGGGACCAGTTCTCGGAGAGGGACGTCATGCTTGGAAGGGTGGAGGGATGGCATAGGAGAAGAAAACCCTCAGTGAGATTGATTGATTCAGTCACTGGGGTAATGGGTTATAGGTGTGTTGGAGATAATAAGATTGGCAAGGGATAGAGCAGGGTTTAGGGCTGTTGTACACAGGGTCACTATGAATCTCAGGCAATTCAAT
The DNA here is from genome assembly GCF_000299155.1 of Elephantulus edwardii. Taxonomy (NCBI): domain Eukaryota; kingdom Metazoa; phylum Chordata; class Mammalia; order Macroscelidea; family Macroscelididae; genus Elephantulus; species Elephantulus edwardii. The sequence goes on along the minus strand of NW_006400088.1, from coordinate 1,440,655 downwards.
GGCACGTAACAACAACAACAACAACAACAACAGACCCATTACTGTTTTAGATTACTGGAAGTATTACATTGTACTCTCTAGTCTCCGCCACTTTGAGACCAGTATGTTCAATAATGCATTAGTTTATATTGTCATTGTTTTTCTTACATTAACTTTTCTTAGGTGTTTCTTTTAATAAATAAAATTTGTGTTTTATACTGGTTTATTTTACAAAGTTCGAACACATTATTTTTCACACCAGATCTTTCCATTTCCTTTACCCACCACTTCCCCCCCCCATCAAACTGTGCAGCCCTATGATTAAACCCCCTGACCCACCCTACCCATCCTCACTCCTGTGCTCTCCACCTCCCCCCTTAGATCCTTATATACAGTCTACAATAATGATCTTACACAATATTTGTCCTTATGGGAATGAGTTAGTTAACTCAGCATAATGCTCTCCAGTCACTCCCAAGTTAGGTAGTGATTTACAAAATCATTGATCGTGAATGCTGCGTGGTATTCCATTGTTTGAATATACCATAATTTCTCAAACCATTCTATTGTGGTTGGACATTTGGACTCTTCATATTCTTGTGAGTGTGAATAATGTTGCTATGAACATTGTGTTGGAAAAATTTTTTACGTGTACAGGAATTTAATTTTTAGAAGGTCCCATTCATCAATTTTATCCTCTCCAGATTGGGCTTTTGGGACTGTATTTGGCAGTCTCTGTACCGTAGACTAGGCCATCTAAGCTTAATCCCCGTTTGTCTCTGATGAACTTCATGGTTATGAGCTTTACTTTCAGATTTCTGATCCACCTTGAGCTGATTTTTGTGTATGGTGTGAGGTGTGGATCCTGTTTCAGCTTTCTGCAGGTAGAAGTCCAGTTTTGCAAGTACCATTTGTTGAAGAGGTTGTCATTTCCCCATTTTATAGATTTTATTTCCTTGTTGAATATCAGTTGACCATCGATATATGGGTCCATTTCTGGGCTTTCAATTCTTTTCCATTGGTTTGTGTACCTGTTATTTGACCAGTATCATGCTGTTTTGGTTACCACTGCTGTGTAGTAGATTTTGAGGTCAGGGGTACATTTCAGGCAAGGGTCTCACGTCATCATTTTACAGAATCCAACAGGGCCTCCACAAGAAAAAGACAGATAACACAATTACAAAATGAATAAAAGACATGGAAAGAATTTTCACAGAAGATATTTGGGTGACTAACAAATACATGAAGAAATACTCAAAATCACTGACAATAAGAGTGATGCAAATCAAAACCACAATGAGATACAATCTCACCCCAGTATCAATAGAAAAATTTAACAGGATAGCAAATAATAAATGTTGTAGAGGATGTGGCAAGACAGGAACTCTTATACTGTTTTGGGGGGATTGTAAAATAGTAAAGCCACTCTGGAAGGCAGTTTGGCAATTCCTCAGAATGCTGAGCATAGAAATTGCATATGACCCTAGTATTCCACTGTTTGGAGTATACCCTGAGAAAATGAGAACTGCGGCAAAAAAGTAGACTGTCATTAGTTTATTTTCAGAGCAGGTTTAGGTTTAAATAAAAAGAGAGTTCTTACACATCTCCTTTCTCCTTTCACACTTTTTAAAATTTTTTTTTATTAATTTTAATGAAAGTTTACAGAGACTTAGGGTTTCCAGTCATTCATTGTTGCACTTTTCTCCCTGCCCACCCCTCCCCCCAATTAACTCTTCTCCTTGAAAGGAAAAAGAAAAACTCTTTCACTGTTCTTCAACCCCTCCCCTCAAGTCCATTCCACTATGCAGCCTTCTGTACTTCTCTAATGACAATATCCATTCATATAACCTTTTAAAAGTTTTTCCCCTCATTGGTTTCAATGAAATAGACGTCATTCCTCCCATACTTTTCTGTCTTCCTTCAACCCTGATGTCAGTCCCATTTTACAATAGTGGCCCTATGCAATATTTGTCCTTTTGTGACTGAGATATTTCACTCAGCATAATGTCTATCCATTTTGCATAATATTTCATGAGTTCCTTATTTTTCAATGCAGTATAGTATTCCATTATGTGAATATACCAGCACTTCTTTATCCATTCGTTTGTTGATGGGCACTTGGGGTGTTTTCAGCTCTTTGCTACTGTGAACAAATCCTCAATAAACACTGTGTGCATATATCTGCTTAGGTGGCAGTTATGTTTTCTTTAGGGTAAATTCCCAGTAGTGGAATTGCTGGGTCAAATGGTGTCTCTATTTACAACTTTTTGATAAAGTGTCATACAGCCTTCCATAGTAGTTGCACCATTTTACACGCCCACTAACAGTGAATTAGGGTTGCGGTTTCTCCACAACCTAACCAGGATTTGATGTTTGCTGTTCTATTAAATTTTGTTATTCTTACTTGGGTGAGATGATATCTCATAGTTGTTCTGATTTTCATCTCTCTTAGAGCTAAGGATTTTGAACATTTCTTCATGTGGTTGTTTGCCATCTGAAGGTCTTCTTCGGTGAAGTGTTTTGTTCATATCCTGTGCCCAGTTTTCAATTGGCTTATTTACTTTTATCTTGTTTGTGACAAATGAGTCAATGAGGATAATTATTACTGTTGTGTTGGTGTGACTCATCGTGATTCTATGTACAACAGCCCTGAAACCTGCTCTATCCTGTGGCAATTTTACTGTCTCTGACACACCTACCCTCATGACTCCAGTCACTGTATCAATCCATCTCATAGATGGTCTCCCTTTCTTTCTCTGTCCCTCCACCCTTCTAAGCATGATGTCCTTCTCCAAGGACCAGTCCCACCTTGCAACATGCCCAAAATATGTCAGATAAAGCCTCAAAATTCTTGCCTCCAAGGAGCAGCCTGGCTTCACCCTCTGTTCTCCTGGCAGTCCATGGTATATTCAATACTCTTCTCCAGCATCACAACTCAAAGGCATCAACTCTCCTTCTATCATCCCTAATCATTGTCCAGCTCTCTAATGCATAGCATGCAATTGTGAAGACTATGGTTTGCATCAGGCACACTTGAGTCTCCAGACTAACATCATTGTATTCTGGAGAGGTCCCTGACAGCTGACTTTCCCAATGCAATTTGTCTCTTGATTTCCTTCCTGGCTGTTAGTACTAAGAGTGTTGATTGTGGAGCCAAGCAAAGTAAAGCTCTTAACAATCTCAATCTCTTCATCAGCCATCATGATTCTGTCAATTGGCCCAATGGAAAGAATCTTTGTTTTCTTGATGTTGAGCTTCAATCCATAATTAAGGCTGCAGTTCTTGATCTTCTGTAGCAAGCCCTTCAGGTCCTCCTTAGCTTCAGCAAGCAGGGTTACATCATTTGCGTAACACAGGTTGTTGATGAAACTTCCTCCAATTCTGATGCCACATTTCTCCTCATACAGCCCAACCTCCAGGATTATCTGTTCTGCGTACAGATTGAAAAGATATGGAGACAGAATATATCCCTGGTGTACACCCTTTCCGATTTTGAACCATGCAGTTCTGTTCTGTTCTGAAAACTGCCTCTTGCTTTGTTCCGAAGACTGCTTCTTGGTCCAAGTATAGGTTTTGCATAAGCACAGTTGAATGTTCTGGGATTCCTATTCTTCTCAGAGTCAACTATAGTTTGATGTGACCCACACTGAAAGTTATAAGGGAGTTCAGGTGACCTATTGGTAAGAAGCTGCACTGCAATCCCAAGGTTTCCAGTTTAAATCTACCAGCTGCTCAGTTGGAGAATGGGCAAGTATCTCCCATGTAATTTATTACCTCGGAAAATCAGCTATGGGTCAGTCCCAACTCATTTGCACATGGCAACAATGTGGCAACAAAGGCTATAACTTACCATCAAGTTTACTTTTTGTTTTGTATAGTTATATGGGTTTTGACAAATGTGTAAAGTCTTATTTCCACTTTTATTAACCTTTTCTTGTACTTCCTGGTATTTCAGAACTGCCCTGTTTGTTTACAACACATCAGTTATTTTAATGACTTTAGTATAAAATTAATCTGGCAGTAGCAGTCCTTAAATATAAACACTTTGGTAGCTTACTGGTAAAGACTGCGCTATTAACCCAAAGGAACGTGGTTCAAATCCACCAACTGCTCTGTAAAAGAAAGATGGGCAGTCACCATCTATGCTTCAGAAAATGCACAGGAGGGTCCACTATGAGTCAATTCCAACTCAAAGGTACAACACAACAACAACTATTTCCCTTTACATTTAAAGTAATATGTAAGTGTATTAAGAATGTAATAGTTTTGCATATGATTTGTAATTTTTTTAATTTATAAAATTATGAACAGTTTAAAAGTAAATTATATATAAGATTGTTATTTTCTACTTCACTCATTTCAGACACAACATCAACAATAAAACTTATTTTAGATGTTATATTCATTAGCCTTATCCATTAATTGAATGACATATTTTTACCTCAAATTATATGGCAAATATTCCCCCCCCCCTCAAAGTTATCAAGAAACAAACATTTTACCACCTGCCTTGAGTATGTACATATTTCATCTCTGCATATTCATACTGTGGTTTTCTTAATGTGAAATTTATTTCACAGTTGTTGTTATTGTTGTTGTTGTTGTTATGTGCCATTGAGTTGCTTACTACTCATAGCGACCCTATGTACAAGAGCCCTAAACGCCGTTCTATCCTGTGCCAACCTCGCCTTCTAAACACATTCATTCCCACCACTCCACTCACATAATCAATCCATCTCATCGAGGGTCTTCCTCTCCTGCGCTGTCCCTCCACTCTCCCAAACATGATGTCCCTCTCCAAGGACCAGTCCCTCCTTGCAACATGCCCAGAGTATGTCAGACGAAGCTTCAGAATCCTTGACTCCAAGGAGCAGCCCAGCTTCACCCTCTCCAGTACAAACCTGTGTGTTCTCCTAGAAGTCCATGATATATTCAACACTTTTCTCCAGCACCACAGCTCAAATGCATCAAGTCTCTTTCTATCATCCCTATTCACTGTCCAACTCTCCAATGCATAGCACGTAATTGCTAAGACTATAGCCTGAATCAGGAGCACCTTAGTCTCCAGCCTGACGTCGTCGCTATTTACTACTCTTGAGAGGTCCCTCACAGCTGACTTTCCCAATGCAATTCATCTTCTGCTTTCCTGGTTGCTGTTACCAAGAGTGTTGGCTGTGGAACCAAGTAAACTAAAACTTAACAATCTCAATCACTTCACCATCCATCTTGATGCTGCCAATTGGCCCAGTGGTGAGAATCTTTGTTTTCTTGATGTTGAGCTTCAATCCATATAGGAGGCTGCATTCCTTGACCTTCTGCAGCAAGGCTTCAGGTCCTCCTCAGTTTCAGCAAGCAGGGTTGTGTCATCCACATAATGCAGGTTGTTGATGATTCTTCCACCAATCCTGATGCCACATACCTCCTCAAACAGCCCAGCATCTCGGATGATCTGTTCTGCATACGATTGAAAAGGTATGGAGACAAAATACATCCCATTCAATGTCTCCCTGCTCTGTTCTGACGACTGCCTTTTGGTCCAAGTATAGGTTTCGCATTAATACGATCAAATGTTCTGGGATTCCCATTCTTCTCAGAGTCAGCCACAGCTTGTTGTGATCCACACAGTCAAAACCTTTGCATAGGCAATGAAGCACAGATAGACATTCTTCTGGTATTCTCTGCTTTCTGTCAAGATCTATCTAACATTAGCTATAATATCCATTTCACAGTAGTAGACCCTATTACAGTTCCCCTTTCCTTAACCGTCAAGTCAGTAAATATTCATTCAAATAGTTATCTCTCTTAGGGAGTTCCTTGTGTATGGAAGGGAGAAGAGAGGTGATTGTTCTTGCCCTGTGATAATATACAATTTAGGGGTAGTGCCTCAGCCCTAGACCAGGGGGCCAATAGGATTAAATCAAGCTTCTTAGGGGAAGTCAGACTTGGTGTGCAAAGAGTTAAAGGCATGGAAGGACAAAATAGCTCACTCTGATTCAAGTTCTTCATTTCATGAGCACACATGCCATTCCTTTTGACAACACATTATAGCAAGGAGGCATTTTAAAGTTCTTTTAAGGCATTTTCTTTATGGTCACCCTTTTTTTCTCCCCCTTTTTTGGGAAAAATCATTTATGTGACAAATAGGAAACCAAAAATGTCAGGTTGCCTCAGTAATGTGCCACAACTAATGAAACATTGATGTGAAGAGAAAAACCAACTGGCTGAGGAAAGCCAGTAAAAAATAGTAGATGGGAATTTAATAAGCACAGAACAAAATTTCTGATATGAATGAAACTGACCCCCGATTAATCATATGAGACCATCTATAAAATCAGATGTTCCAATGACCAAACACACATATTTGGTCTGATTTATTATAACTCTTAAAATCCTCCAAGAAGGGGGGTCAGTTAGGATCTTGACATTGAATCGCAGGCTCAGTCAATGACATCATGTATTTCCATTCTGAATATGCATGATCCCAAATGCTTATTCACTTGCACTGTATCCACTCAGAATATCTGTACCTCTTAGAAAGCCCAACAGATGGTTCTCCAAAGTTATCAAGAAATAAACTTGCAGCCACATTGCCTCACAGATTCTTATTTTATTGCCCCTTTGATTTGTACAACAGATATATCTGTGCTATGAGAATACCACATCACACAATCTTTCCCTCATAGTGAAGGCACCACCTGTTAACACAAGCTTTCTGTTCTTGTCTAGGAGAAGAAGTGCTTAATAAAGATTTGGATCAATAAATTAATTAATTAATAAAATAGCAGCATTCTATGTACTGAAACTAATAAGAATTTCATATTCCCTCACTGTTATTTTCTAGTACTTACATAAAGAAGCTCTGATGACTTAGTGGTAAGAAATTGCACTGCTAACCAAGTGGCACATGGTTTGAATCCACCAGCTGCTCTGCAGAAGAAAGATTGGAAATTTCTTCTGATACAATTTACTGCCTCTGAAAACCTGCTACAGTGTCGGTTCCAGCTTGATAGTATTCAACAACAACAACAACAAAAAGTAGCTTTATTAACTAGATCTGTGAGGTAGGAGAAACAGAATAAATTGTGGCTAAACTTCAGAAGGGCCATTTCTTTCTTCAAAATCTTTTTCATGTACATAATAGTATTTTCCATGTAACAACTATATTGTCCTGGCTTCACTGGGGAATAAATTCTCATTTTGCAGATAAATAATATCTTTTGACCTTAATAGATTAATGCTATCGTACCATACTTCTGTTTGGTGAGTAATTTGCTATTTGCAGAATCACAATTCATCTCTTTACTAAAACCTGTCAGGAGGAGCTGAATCCTACAATTTTCTTTGTTGCCACTGGTTGCCCTATCTGCTCTTTAAAACACATACTCCTTTAAAGTAAGCTGCAAAAGCCCTACTAAGAGGTCTATAGCAGAGATATTTCATGAACAGCAGTTCAAATAGATTTTCTTTTTCATCTTCCAAAAAGGCAACAATCAAAATCATTTTCATCCAAGGGTATATAAGAAACAACATCGTACTCTTTGGAAAGTAAGTAAAAATTTACTAGGGCTGGTAATATATTAGTTCTCCCCAAAGTTTCTTTTTTTCCTCATTTGAATACTGTATTAAGACTCAGATATGCAGTTTGTGAGCTTACCTGTAACAAACATGTACTATACAAGCTGTTTTAGATTAAATTTGTTAATCTGCAAAGTGGTTTTTTTTTTAATGTACTTTTGTGATGGACCAGAATACTCACCTTCTATCTGTTCCATTTTTTTTTTAATCTGAAAATGTTAAAATCAGAGCAGATGAGTAACTTTAGAAAAAGTAGCTCTAGAATTGGCACTTTGGTGGCTTAGTCCATAGTGTGTTAGCAAACCAAAAATCTATGTGTCTCCAGTTTCAAGGGAAGAGAATGGATAGTCTCCACTCATCAGAGTCATAGCCTCAGAAACTGATGGTCAATGGAAGTTTGATAATTGAGTCAACAGTAGTTAGCTAAATTGTTGTTGCTGTTGTTCGCTGAGATAATATAGTGAAGTTTTAATCTTTCTGCTCTTGTACCACATTGCTGTAGAATATTTAACCTCATGAGGCTGTAGTGCTTCAATTCATATAATAGTGTGTGCTGAAGGTAATGTTTTTAAAAATATGGTTTCCAAATCAGTAGCAGCAGTACTATCTAAAACTTAAGAAAGCACATTCCTCAGACTCCACCCCAGACTTCTCCATCAGTCAATCATGGTACCCACCATATCAGGTGATTCAGATGCACACTAGAGCTTAGAAGTACTCTGAGGCTGGGCTATTTAAAATATAGTCAATAGGTCAGCAGAATTTGTTAGATTCTTATTAGAATTACACTTCAGACCAGAGCTCAGACTGTCAGATAAGAAGAACTTGCATGTTAACAAGATACCAAGGTGATCCTGATGCATGTTACAGGCTCAGTGTCATTGAACTGAAGTTTAGAGCAGGAAATGTGAAGGAAGAATAGAGGCATTTTGGAGATGAAGTGGAGCTCAGAAGGCACTCTGCTGTTTGTATATACATCTCAATTACCTCTTGAATTAAGAATAGAGGAAGAGATGTGGAAACCTTGGCTGTAATGTTTAAAAAGAAATAGCTATTTACATTATGAGTTTGATAATAGAGTAATTTTCTAGGCAACATTATAAATAATATGTGCATGGGTGAAAGTGTATGCATGTATCAAATATAAATGAATATAAATCATATCATATATAATAATATATATGTTATATAAACATGAAACATATATATATGTAGAAATCATATATGGGAAATTTTATATATATTTGGATATAATCAAAGGGGAGCAATACATAGAGATAAATATACCCATAGTCCTCTCTATAGAGGATAGCAAAGGTTTCAAATTTAGATTTTTTTTTTAAATATTCTCAGTTTTCCAATTTGTTCTTGAGGCACATGAAATCTAATACTTTTGTGTGTACATTTCTAATCTTAGAGGGTTTTTTTGTACTTTAATTCAATCTCCTGTAATATGGTTGTTTTTAAAATGCATTTACTAATGAAAAGATGCTGCAAACTTTTGAGACTATTCTTTGTCCTGACGGAGTGATTGTGATGGTGCTAAGGAATCAGTAGGACTTTCTGAAGAGGGGTGAAGTCTGTCTGTCTCCAAGGCTTTGGCATTTTTAATTCCACTTATGGTAAATCTTGAGATCCAGAAAAGAAAAGAATAAAAAACAAATTAAAAAAAACAACAAAACCAAGGAGCTGATCAAGTAAACTCTTACCTGTAGAAACATTTTTTTAGCATGGAAATGAAGAGGTGTGTGTTGTTCTTTCTTTTTTTTTAATGTTTTTGAATTTTTGCACCAACAGCCACTATGTAAATGGGACTGTCAGTGCAGTGTTTGTCCACAGCGAGAGCTCCAGATGAACCGGGTAGTGGGCGCTGACAGGGACAGCTGACTCATTAGTAGAGAGCAGTGAAAGGTAATTAACCCTGGGAAAAGTACAGCTGCTGTGCGGGCTGTTCCTTTCTGTAGGATCTGATTAGAAATTAGTGTTAAACCACTGATTCTTTTTTCTAAAAAGGCTGTCATTGATAATTCACTTTCACTCTCAGGTGTGTCCCTAGACTAGGTTCTCAAATGTACTTATATACAAAAGGTCTCAAGACCGAAAAGCATTATCTGCTCAAAGCACACACCTGTTTTTCATATTAAGGGAGAGCTATATCAAATTAATCTTATGGTTGACTATTAAAGATTGGATGTTATCTCAGCCCATATTCTAATAGTGATATGTAAATTATTTGAAAGGACTGTTTTATATAGTTAATAGGCTGTAGATAGCTATAGTTAGTGAAATTATCTCTAGGTTTCTTAACCTTTTATGAAGTTTCTTATCTGTAGCAATAAAAACCTCTCTGGGTCAAATCCAATAGATATTTTAGGGAAAGTAAGTAAAAACTACTTACAAATAAATTTTTCCTCTAAAGGGAATTATTATCTTTCCAAAATCTTTTAAAAGGCTGAATATTTAAAGAAGCTGGTTTATGGGAACACCAAAGATACATGATTTTGTTAATGTCAACATGTTTCATGACATTTTGGGTAATATTCACATATATTTTTGAGGGATATTTACATCTGCTCATCTTGGTTTAAAACTGAACATATCTCATATGAAAAGTACTACTAATACTTTAAAACAGTCAGAGTTCACAAATGTAACTAGAAAATGTAGTAGGCAGTATAATGCCCCTAAAGTGCTCCACATCTTAATCCCTGGAATATGTGAATATGTTACCTTACATGGCAAAAGATATGATTAAATCACGAACCTTGAGATGGAGAGATTATCCTGGATTATCCAGCTGTGCCCAACTAATCACATGAGTCCTTAAGAGAAAGGCAGAAGAGAGAATCAGAGGGATATAGGACCCAATCCTCTCACTAGTGGATTGAAGATGGAGGAAGAGACTCTGAGCAAGAGATGTGGCACCCTTGGAAGCCGGGATCAACTCTCAGCTGATACCAAGAAAGGGGAACCTCTGACCCTTAACTTCCAGGAAGTGATTCCACCAAGAGCCTGAATCAACATGGATTCTCTTCTAATGCTTCTACAAAGGACCACAACCTGCCTTGACTTTATCCTACTGAGACCATTCTAGACTTCTGAGTTCCAGAACTGTAATATCACAATCCAGTTTGGGAAGAAACAGAATACTTCGTAGAAGTCAGAATGATGAAACTTGGCCTCTCTTTCTTTGAATACATCAAAAAGCAGAGCATCAGCAAACATAAGGAAAACATTCAATGAGATGGATTGACACAATAACCACAACACTCCAACATATCCACAACCACAAAGCTGGTAATTGCTCAAAAAAAAAATTTGCTACTATCCAGTTGGTTCTGACTCTTACGGACATCTCATTGGGTTTCTGAGTCTATTAACCTTACCGACTAGAAGACTGCCCATCTTTATCCTTCAGGGTGACTGATGAATTTGCACCACCAGATTCTCCCCACCTTTTGGTTAGCAATACAACACAATATGTCCTATACCACGAGAGCTCCAGGACCAGGCCATGTTTTATTATGTTATGCATAAGATCACCATCCTGAGTCAGACCCAACTTAATGACAACTAACAACAAAATTTTAAGCCACTGATTTTGTGGTGGTTCGTTATTGTAGTAATAAGAAACCAATACAAATGATAAGCCACTCAATGTTGTTGCTGTTAAGGGCCGTAGAATCATAGGTGACTCATAGCGACCCTATGAATGAAAGTCCTCGACACTTGCATACGTGACTTTCACCCTTTCTCCAGGTTCATAAGGTTTCCTGAGGCAAGCTATTTATAGAAGTGGATGCCACTCCTGCTTCCAAGCTTGTTTCAACTGGGGAGTGCCACCATGGGTAACCATTATTGCATTGACATATTATCAAATGTGATAATGTACAGAATTAACTTGTGGCTGCTGTGAAGCTGAACACTGTGTAAATAGATTCCCTCTGGAAACCTTATGAACCTGGAGAAAGGATGAAAGTCATGCACACAAGTGTCAAGGACTTTCGTTCAAAGAATTGCTATGAGTTGCTTATGACTCGACAGCACATAACAACACAGAGACAGACCAGTTGGCCTAGTGGACCAAAAGCTAAGCCACTCAACAGATGAAATAAATCTTACGTCTGAAAAATTTTTGGTGTTAGAATGAAAAGAATAGAGTTCAACTGTACAAACTGGACTATTCATTCTGTGGATTCTCTGCAGGATTATTATCATGAACTCAGAAAGATTTCTATCTTCTCCTTTTCAACTCTAACTACTCCCTTCAAAAACAAAGGAAAATAAAACCTCTGTATGATAGTTTTGTAAGCACAGAGTCTGTATGACTCATAGGTCAAATGAGTACCTGTTTTACTGAAAGCTTAAGGTATCCATGTGCACCTGCATACATGGAGGGAACAAGAGTGACTGGCTGGCCTGAGAGGTGAGATTCTTGCTACAGAAAGATCAAACAACGTGACCAGTCCAACGTATATTGAGATCAGTGGTTAAATGCACATGGTTGTGACATGACCCTAGTTCTAACTCTATGTGGACATTGACAAAAACAAAACAAAACAAAACAACAATTATTCTGCTTCCTTTTCTTCATATGAAAAATGTATAATTTTCTTCAGAGAGACAATATACTCATTTATAGTGGATAAATAGTTTATAATGCTTCCATGGACTGCCAAGAAAACAAACAGATCCATCCTAGAGAGGGTTAAACCAGGCTGCTCCTTGGATGCAAGGATTCTGGGACTTCGTCTGACATACTTTGAACATGTTATAAGGAGAGACAGGTCTTTAGAGAGGGGCATCATGCTTGGTTGGGTAGAGGGACAGCGCAGGAGGGGAAGACCCTCTATGAGGTAGATTGATTCAGTGACTGGGGTAATCGGGATGGGTGTGTCAGAGGTAATGTGATTGGCACAGGATAGAGCAGGGTTTAGGGCTGTTGTACATAGGGTTGCTATGAGTTGCAAATGACTTGACGGCACATAACAACAACAACCACCACTCAATAAGAACCTATAAAATGGGATGTACTTATTTAGAAAATAAACACCACATTTTTACCATTTTTATTAAATAACAGGTTATCTTCATCTTTCTTTCATGATTACAGCTATATTCTCTCCATCAGGAAATTCACTGGTTTAGAATTTACAGCTATACTCCTTGAAAATTAAATCCACAACCATCATAAAATTCTTATATATGTGATTGAGAAAATGAAAATTTACAAACATGGAATTGCATATACTTTAAATGGACTCAAATTGGAGAAATAAGACTAGTTATATTTCTACATTAGTTATATTTCTATCTTACCTTTGGTTTTGGCCCTATAAAAGGACTAATTTAAATTGTAATTCATTATATAAATATAACATAAATAAATAAGGAGGAAAACTGACCATGAAATCTTTTCAACTTTAAATCTTTATTTCAGCTTCTTTGCATGGTTATTGTTGTTTGTTGTTATGGGCCCTTGAATCAACTATGACTTATAGAGACTCTATGAACAACAACACTATATCTTGCCTTATCTTGAACCAACCTCACCTTTCCCAGTACACCTGATTCCATTGCCTCAGTCACTGGGTTGATCTATCTTATCCAGGGACATCTTCTCCTGCATTGACCTTCTACCTTTCCAAGCATCATGTCTTTCTCCATGGACTGGTCCCTCCTGACAATATGCACAAAATATGTGAGACAGAATTTCAAAATCCTTGCCTCCAAGGAGAAACTTGGTTTTACCCTTTGTACGACAGACCTGTTTGTTCTTTTGTCAGTTCATGGTAGGGTTGGCATTTTCAGTGTAAAGGAATGTAAATTTATAAATTCTATCTAGCTGGGACAGCAATGAAGTAAATTCTATAGTATTCCAATAGTGTAAATGTCTCAGACATTTTACACTGAAATCCATACAATAAAACATTGCCTTGAGAATCTGGAAAGTACTATTATGGCATGTTCAACTAACTCAAATAATAAGGTACTGAGCACCAAAAGGAGCTATCGTTTTGTCACATAGAAAGGTCTACAAGGGATTTTGAACATTTCTTCATGTGCTTGTTGACCATCTGAATGTCTTCTTTGGTGAAGTGTCTGTTCATATCCTGTGCCCATTTTTCAATTGGATTAACTTTATCTTGTTGTGGTGCTCAAGTATTTTATAAATTCTAGATATAAGTCCCTTATCTGACATGTCATCACTACCAAATACTTTTTCCCAGTCTGTGGCTTCCCTTTTTACTCTGTTAGAGGATGTTCAAAATCCCTAGCTCTAAGAGAGATGCAAATCAAAACAACTATATCATCTCACCCCAGTAAGAATAGCAAAATTCAACAGAACAGCAAGCAACAAATGCTGGTGAGGTTGTGGAGAAACTGGAACCCTTATTCACTATTGGTGAGAGTGTAAAATAGTGCAACCAATGTGGAAGGCAGTGTAGTGCTTTCTCAAAAAGTCGCAAATAAAGATACCATTTGGCCCAGCAATTCCACTACTGGGAATATACCCCAAAGAGACCATAACTGACACTCAAGCAGATATATGCACACCCATGTTTATTATGGCTTTGTTCAAAGTAGCAAGGAGTTGGAAACAACCTAAGTGCCCATCAACAGACGAATGAATAGAGAAGCTGTGGTATGTTCACATAATGGAATACTACGCTGCATTGAAAAACAAGGAACTCATGCAGTATTATTCAAAATGGGTAACCTTGGAGGACATTATGCTGAGTGAATTATTCCAGTCACAAAAGGACAAATACTACACAGTGCCATTGTTATAAAACAGGACTGACATCGCGGTTTGGGGAAGACTGAGATAGATGGGATAAATAATGTATACTGCATTGAAACAGATGAGGGAGGGAATTGTTTAAAAGGTACATATGATTTGGTATTATTGTCATAACAGGAGTCCAGAATGAAGGCTGCATAGTGGAGTGGACCTGGGGGGAGGGATTGCAAAACAATTAGAGAATTTTTCTTTTACTTTTCCAAGAGGTGAGTGCACTGGGCTGGGGGTGGAGTGAGTGGTGGGCAGGGAGAAAAAGTGCAACAACGAATGAATGGAAATCCAAAGTCTCTGTAAATTTTCATTAACATTAATAATAATAAAAAAAGAGAAGAAAAAAGGTCTGCAAGATGCTGTCCCTTGTGTCCATGCGCAAACACTGACCAAGGGAAAACAGCAGAGTGGAATGGGTAGAGTAAGGCAGAGTAAAGTAAGGATGATAGGGAAGGTGCCATCAAACCAACATCAAAATACAGAATTCAGTGGGTTACTGCTGTCTTTGGAAGCGCACAAAGAGCCACAGATTACATTTCAGCAGTCAGATTTTGCCTTTCTGACATTAAAGGGAAAAGTTCCTCTGCAAGTTACAAGTGAAATCAGCAAGTTCAGATACTTCACTTTAACCACTGAATCCAGACATCCTGTCTCTTTCTGACTCACTTATAACTATATAAAAATGTGATGTCAATTAACCAAGCCAAGTACAGTTTCAACTATTTGTATCCCTTCAATAAGCCTTTGGGGAAAATGTATCTATTTTTTGCCCGAGTTCCCTGAAGCTCCCTAGGGATGAATTATTACTGAATCATCATCTTTTGGCATCTTCTCTAGTCTGATCTAAGCTTGCACTCCACTGCACCTTCTGCTTCCCTCTGTTAAAATACTCTTTCAGCATCATACTGCAATTTGCAATTATTTGTACTTTCTTATTCTTTAGGACAAGTGTTGTTTTGTTTTCTTTTTTTTTTAATGCCTAATGTTTGTTGTTTTTGTAACCACTACCCTAACTCATGTAACTGTATATACAGTGGGACTGGACCACTGTGATCCAGAGTTTTTCACTGACTGATTGTTTAGAAGTAAATGTTCATGTCTTCTTCTTAGTCCAAGATCTCCCCTTCAGCATTATCACAGCAGAGAAGATGAGTACTGGCCACATCTCAAATAAATAGGCCAGCTATAGAACTCAAGTTTACCACATAGAAGGTAAGAATTCTACAACAGAGATTCACCACTGCTATGAATCACTACCAAAAAAACTGGCATTCGATAAATCTGTGTTGAATCAATAATAAATACTTTTTAAAGAAGAGAGACACTTGTCTTAATTATATGTTAAAATTAAATTTAAAAACCCTAAACACTCATTCTGCTCCATTGGCCTTGACAAGTCAGCACCATACCACCTTCTTTGTAAATTTCCATAAACTCTTTCATTACACATTACATAGTTAGATAGTGAAGGGACATAACTACATTCTTTTATCTTAATTAAAACACACAGACTATGGTGTATACTTTAATGAAAAACTGTTACCTTTGGGGAAAACAGCATGCTTGTTGAAAAACCTCTTAAAATTGTGTAAAGAAAGTATCTAAGAATACCAAGCATATTCTATAACAATCTATACAATAAAATAGTTTCAATAGAGAAATTTTCCTTTACGTAATAAAAGCCTTGTTCTTGAATCAACAAATGCTCTTTGAACTTTACTAAAAATGTTTTGACAATATAACGTTGTTTAATACAGATTTGCTCAAGATAACACATTTAGTTGCAACATAAGCCTTGAGTTAAGTGGTTAGTTTAATAAAATAGAGTTTCCATAGTTACCATAGGACAACAGAGGATAACTTTTTATTTCTTTGGAAGTCAGGAATGATCTTTTGAGGAATGATTAAGCAAACAGACCCAAGCAGATTTACAATGAATGTCTTTGCACCTGACTGGTTTTAAGAGAGGAAATTCTTCATATCAAAGGATAGCAAAGTTTTTTCAATAAAAGTCCATACTAGTAGATTAAGAAGTCTGAAAAATTCCCTTTTGCTGTACATTTCTAACTAGATTCTGAGCTCAGGGGAAAAATATATAAATTAAGTATCTTTGGTAGATCCATTTTTGCTCATAACATTTAATTAATAAACTGTGTCAAACACAAGTTGTTAAAAATATCCTGCTGTAGAAGTCAACAAAGTAACAACAGACAACGCAATCTTGGGTTGGACTATATTATTCATGATAAACATTGTAGTTTGAAGGCCTGATGGAAAGTAAATTATGAAGATGTCTCCTTTCTCCGGTTTCATTGTTCCTGAGTTTAGTTCTTAGTCCTGCGTGTTAATGGAGGTCATTGTGATACTCTCATTTACTGCATCTTACCAAAGGAGTTCTTTGCAGTTGGCTGTTGAGAAAACAAAGTAATGTGGTTTCTAAGTCACTCCACTTCAGCATGTGCACCTTTAAAGCAGCATTGATTAACAGGACTTTTACAAAGTTTCTGTGTAGTTACAAGGACAATTTCAATCTTCTGTCATTTTTTTGCATTAGCTATGATTGTGGTTTTACCACAAAAATGCATTTGTTTTAAAGGTAACAATACCGACTAGGAGAAGAGCTTATGTTTCATCTATATTTATCAGCACTCACTGTACATTTGTGTCTTCATTACCAGGAAATATTAAGGGACATTGTGCCATCTATTCCTGTTTACAGTTTATTATGCAGAGATAGGAAACACTTAGCATGTAAAATGAATGTAGAAATTATTCCTGGATAGAAACACGGACATTTCCCACTCGTTGGCTCTTTCTCCTCCATCACCGGATCAGAGTGTAATTGTCAGTAATCAGGCCTGCTTGCTGCTGATAAAACCACTCTGAATGCTAGCAGCCTTTTTTGTGTGATGACTCAATTATTCCAGAAGTGCCTCATCAAATCTGCCCCATCAGCTGGGCTAATAAATAAGGAGAAGAAACTGGCCCCCCAAAGCAAATTATAAATCCATTTGCATTAACCATTTCGCTGGTCCATGATCTAGGCAGAAATAAGCATGGCAGATTGTGTTAAGCTTATTTGAATATGTTTACAGCATGCAACTTTTTTTCCCCACAAGGTATTTTATTTATCCATCACAAAGACATCTAAATGCAGTTATGGTAATTATGACCAGAATTTCAGTATCTTTGAGGGCTATTTTTGTTACTTAAATCAGGTAAAAGTTAAATCCTTTTGCAGGGAAAAATAGAGTCTTATGCAAGTTATCAGGACCTCTTGAGAATTTCAGAAGAGGCCTGCACTTTCTTTTCAAATGTAAAAGAAGACCAAATACACTTACAAATAATAACTCCTAGTCCAAGAGAATTATTTCATATTTATTTATCATAACGAAAACCAAAAGTTTTTTGAGGTGACATGTGACCTCAGTAATCTGAAAACCAAAATCTTCATTTTCTGAGAGGGGAGGAGAGCAGAGTTGCTAAAGTATATGGGCCTTTAAACTCGTTAAAAGTATTAGGAGAGCTGAGATTGTTAAATCTGGGTAAGCTGACGAGTGTGATCAAATTCGCCAATGCTGTACATTTGACAACTTTTATTTTAAAATGACAAATTATTTTTAATAACAAACCATTTTGTTTACATTGCAACTTCTGAGAATGGAAACAAATTATTGAAAATGGACCATGAAAAGCAATTTGATTGCTAACATTAAAGAACTAGTCTTGTTGGATAAGTAATGACTGAAAAATCTCAAATATCCTCCCTAAAAGTAAGTGATATCACAGTCCTATAACACTTTGCAAAGAAGTTACAAATGTGATGAAATGAAACATTTTTGTCCTTCTATCCTATGATTTACTAATGTCAGATGGATCTTCGCAGAAAGCAAAGAATACCAGAATAATGTCTATCTGTGCTTCATTGACTATGCAAAGGCTTTGGACTGTGTGGATCACAACAAGCTGTGGCTGACTCTAAGAAGAATGGGAATCCCAGAACATTTGTTTGTGCTAATGCGAAACTTATATTTGGACCAAGAGGCAGTTGTCAGAACAGAGCAAGGAGACACTACATGGTTCAAAATCAAGAAGGGGGTTCGTCAGGGATGTATTCTGTCACCATACCTTTTCAATCTGTATGCAGAACAGATCATCCGAGAGGCTGGGCTAGACGAAGAGCAATGTGGCATCAGGATTGGTGGAAGAATTATCTACAACCTGTGTTATGCAGATGACACAACCCTGCTCGCTGAAACTGAGGAGGACCTGAGGCGCTTTCTGCAGAAGATCAAGGACTACAACCTCCTATAATGGACTGGAGACAAAGGCCAAGAAAACAAAGATTCTAACCACTGGGCCAATTGGCAGCATCAGCATGGATGGTGAAAAGATTGAGATAGTTAACGGTTTTAATTTACTTGGCTCCACAGGAAACACTCTTGGTAACAGCAGCCAGGAAATAAAGAGATGAATTCCATTGGGAAAGTCGGCTCTGAGGGACCTCTCAAGAGAATTGAAGAGCAACGATGTCAGGCCGGAGACTAAGGTGCGGCTGATCCGGACTACAGTCTTCGCAATTATGTGCTATGCATCAGAGAGTTGGACAATGATAGAAAGAGGATTGATGTCTTTGAGCTGTGGTGCTGGAGAAGAGTGTTGAATATACCATGGACTGCTAGGAGAACAAACAGGTTTGTCCTGGAGAGGGTGAAGCCAGAGTGTTCCCTGGAGTCAAGGATTCTGAAGCTTCATCTGACATATTTTGGTCATGTTGCAAGGAGGGACTGGTCCTTGGAAAGGGACATCATGTTTGGCAGAGTGGAGGGGAGGCGATCAATTTTGTGGCTGGAGTGGTGGGAATAAGTGCATTTGAGATGGCTAGGTTGGCACAGGATAGAACAGCATTTAGAGCTCTTGTACATAGGGTCGCTATGAGTCACAAGCGACTTGATGGCACATAACAAAAACAACAACAACCCTATGATTAAGGGTGTAATTACGGATGAGGGTTAAAATAAAACTTAAGGCAAATGAAATGGATGACTCACAGTGATCTTCCATCCAGTTCCCGATGCTATAAATCTTTACAGGAGGAGATGGACCATTTCTCTCCTAAAGATAGGCTGGTGGATTTGAACTGTTGACCTTCAATTTTTTATAAATAATAAAACTAGATTACTTCGGTTTTTTTATAAATAATAAAACTATATTAAACTGACTACTTAACTTCATTTGCTCTAACCGCAGAAGTATCTCTTCTGATATCATTCTAGAGAGCAAAATAGGAGAAAACCAACCCAAGGACATTGATACTAGGTGGCAATAAATTTGCACCATTTATTCATTTCTAAGTCAGGATTAGGAAGAAAACACTAATTCTATATCTCATTGAGAGAAACTCCAAAATTGGATATTCAAATTTTCATCAGAAATTTAATCCTGCAGCATGACTACTAGAAAAGTTCAGTGTCTAGTTGTTTTTCCAGCTAATATATATAAAGAATTTGATTTAACTTAGTTACCACACTGATTAATAGAATGGTAAATTGAGAAATTCAGACTTTATAGGGCTTATATTATCATTCAAAATAAATTGAGAAATGGTACCTCCCCTTTTTTATCATTTTACCTAATGAATTATTGATGAAGAGATGAGATATTATAGTCACACTCATGATTAAGAGATTAAAACTGTTAGAATTTGTGGAGGCCAGGCCTCAGGGGATAGACTTGCTGAGGTAAATATTTATTATTAGTTTTCATTTTATTTTTAAGATACTAAATCCTAGAATAATCTTCTGACCTCATATTGACATTGCAAACTTCTGAGAGGACTGTACCTCCAGAAATGGCACTGTTGGTGGACTCACTTTAGCTGTGTTAACAGGACTGCCTCTGCTGTGCACATTTTTTATCAAATTAGCATTTTCACCAAATTTTTCACTGCTGGTTTAACTTGGAAATTTTCTTTTTCTTAAATTCTGACTTCTTTTGAATCATAATAGCCATAACTATGCTTCGTTGCTTTGAGGAGCCAGCTTGGATGATGTATTATGTCTCTTCAGTACATGTACTTTCACTGAGAAGCCAAAAAGCAACCTGATACATATGTGGTTTTGGTAAAAACCAAACCAAACAAAAAAAAAAGGCAAACGCCAACCCCCCCCCAAAAAAAACCAAACCACACAACACCCCAAACCTAAAGAAACAATATATTTGTTATGTTATAGATTCAAAGAAATGCCTTTTCTGGAAGTGAGTCCTCTACTAACAACACAACAGATCACCAATTACTGGCTGATATTGACACAGACGAATGGAGCACTTCATGATAAGTCTGTTTAACACATAAAGCTGTGCAGTAATTAGAGGACACATGTAAGAAATGTGTGTGCCATTAGATTACCACTATCTTGGTTGTCATATTTTTATCTTTAACGTCATTCTTTTTTTCTCTTCCTCATAGTCACTCAGTTAGAAATGACTCATAGCTGACCCTCCAATGGGTTTTCCAAGGCTATAAATCACATTGGAGGAGATTGTTCATCCTTCTCTCACTGACCCTTTGGGGGATTCAAATCATCAGAAAGTCATAGCCTTTGGGTTAACAGTACAACTTCCTAGGAACTAATTAACAAAAAACTTACCATTAAATACTTCTTGGAAGAACTCTCCAAATTCTGAAAGATTGGTCAAAAGTCCAAGATCTAGCTAATGGTTAATTTATTTTTTTTCCCTTTCCCCCTACTATCTTTGTGTATATAACAATGCAAACTGATTTAAATGTTTCTTTTCATGAATATTTCAGAAGGTTCCATCTTAGGTGTGAGACCAGCATGAGATTAGGGGAGATTAAAGTATGACTATCAATAAAAGTGAACTTTCAACCATATCTCCTTGATGCCATGGCACATGATGTGTATGATGTCACATGATGTGCATGATGTCACGTGATGTGCATGATAACACATGATGTGCATGATGACACATGATGTGAATGATTACACATGATGTGCATGATGAAACATGATATGCATGATGTGGCACATGATGTGAATGATAGCACATGATGTGCATGATGGCACATGACGTGAATGATGACACATGATGTGAACAATGACACATGATGTGAATTGATGACACATGATGTCAATGATGACACATGATGTGAATGATGACACGATGTGAATGATGACACATGATGTGAATGATGACACATGATATGTATGATGGCACATGGTGTGAATGATAGTACATGATGTGAATGATGGCATATGATGTGAATGATGACATATGATGTGAATGATGACACATGATGTGAATGATGACACATGATGTTAATTATGGCACATGATTTGCATGATGTGGCACAGGATATGCATGATGACACATGATGTGCATGATGACACATGATGTGAATGATGGCACGTGATGTGAATGATGGCACATAATGTACATGATGGTACATGATACACATAATTTACAGATTCAGGGATTAGAGAGAGCCCATTTCAGTGGCATATTTCTGTTGGTTCTATCAAGGACGTCCTTCTAGAAAATCGTGTGAGTGTGGCTATCCCCAAGATACATACAGAAGGGGGCAGAGTTTGGACTTTCCATTTGTGTTTGAAGAGTTTTGACTTGAGTAAGCTTTTGGTGTCAAATCATATTTCTAAAGTTCTGTTTCATCAATGACCTCTGCACACTTTTCTAAGTAGATCTCAGCTGTGCTGCCTTAACTCTTCTCCCCAGGGAGGGGAGAGACAGCAGATGGGGTTAGGGCAGAGGGCGAGGATCTGACAACAAATGGCCTGGTTGGTGAGTGGAAGCTGTGAGCGTCAGGAAGCTACTTTTCCCCAGAGAGCCAACTAACCACTGAAGAAAGTTGAAAATGAGCCCTTTGAGAAACGCTATTAAAAGTAGTAAAAAATTGCAATTGTGCAGATGATGTGCTGCTGTGTGCTTATTCGGATGCTAATGAGTTTGACATTAGGGAACTCAGAGGGTTTACAGCTACTCCCTTATGTGATTCAGTTCTTTATTGGCAATCTTTGAGAAAATAAATGGAAAGTGTATTGCTAATAAATACATAACACGATAGGGTATTAGACACAAAGCCATTACTTTCAGGATTTAGAAAGAGCTTTGTTCACCAGTCTGCCTATTTTCCAGGATCTTTTGTTTTAGGTTAGTGTACTGTATGACAAACAAAGGGAATAAGCAGGTGGAAAGCTTCAGAACTCTCTCTGAACTGAGGCTGAAGTAAATAGGGCGGGGGGAAATTAAAGAGAAGCACTGCCCCCCATTTTTTTCTACTTGAAATCAAACACAATAAAAGACTTTCCAAGCTAGTGTGCTACTTTCCAATTTGTACATTATGTGCAGTAATCTCTTCCATAATTTGAGAGAGTTTTGTCCCATTTCTCCTCAGGAACTACATTTGCTGACTTGAGTTAAAGAAGCATCGACTTGATGTCTCTGACCAAAACCTATGAGTCATAAAGAATTTCATGTTTACAAGACTTGGCACGTCTATAGCCTGCAAATGGTAACTCGAAGCCCGTGGGGTCTCCTTGTGCAAAGAAGGTTGGTGGCTTAAAAAAAACAAAACAAAACAAAACAAACAACAAAACCATCATTGCCCACAGCACTGGCAACTATAAAGATGTTAAATATACACTGATATATATGGTTTTTTTTATAAATAGGCATTCTCTGGTGTGTCGAGAGCACTACAGTGAATTTTAGAGTTTTCCTCTCAAGTGCCAAATGGCCTGAAAACTGATTCTGCGTTCATCCCCTGAGGCCAAATAGAGGTGATGAAGCTCTATGTATTATGACTGAATGAAAAGTAAACAAAGAGTAAATTGTTTCCATGGAAGGCGGGTTAAAACATTGGAAAAGATGATAGTTGCCTTTTATGATGGCCTCATTAAAGAGAACCTAAACTAACTAACTAAGGATACATTTTTAATCTTTTTTGTGACTTTTTGAACACAGAGTATTTCAAGTCTTGACAAAACTTTTTAAAAAAAATTTTAGAGATCCAAAGTAATAATAAAAACAGTGAATTCCTGCAATCTTATTTATCTACTAAGTTGAAGACATAATATAGTTCTGCAATAAAAATGAAGCAAAATTTGACTGACTTTAAAATGTAAAAGCCATTTCCGCATTAATATGTAATATAAAGTGCTCATCTTGTTCTAGTATAGTCCAACCAATAGATGCAAAGTGTATGCTTGTCCATGTCTATGTTTATTAGTGTTCTCTTATTACAACCATTTTTCCTGATATGCTTTATTTTTTTTAAAAAAAAATCTCAATAGAACGAATTTCAGGATTTTCTATTAAAGCAGACAGTGACGTTTAGTCACCCTGAAAAAGCAGAACAAACCAAGTTGGCAGACAATTTACCTGGGAAAAGAGAAAGGTAAGGCAATATTATTATTATTATTATTATTATTATTATTATTATTAAAACATAGCTTTTATTGAAAAATTAATTTTGTCAAAGCATTTGTGTAAAATCTTTCTCTGTAGCAGCACTTGATGCATTTACTTTGATATAATAAATTCATTGTTAATGTTGCACCAAGAATTTCCATTTCTTTTCCAAAGCACCATCAACTAAGTGCACATTTAAAAATACTAAACATGTGAAGTTTTGTGACTCTACTGATGCCCTTGTGGATTGATCCCAGTGTTAACTGTCCTTAAAGAGAGATTCAGTGTTAAGCAATTTAAAATCTAATTTGAATTTACTCTTAACTAAATTTATTTTTATACTAATAAATATGTAACATTTTTTAAGACACTAGTCAATTCTTACAAACTCTAAGAATCAGGAACTAAGCTTTCCTTTGTTAAAGTTCTTGTAAAATAAATTCCACCTAGAGGAGTATATTCCTTAACTTTCACATGTTTCACAATAGATACATCTCAAAATATGAGCAAGAGAAGAAAAAAAACACAACACGAAAATCCTTATGGTTTCATTTGCCCCAAGTTGTCTTTAAACAGGGTATTTAAAAAAAATTAAAAGCAGACAAGAACCCCTCAAAACTCAAAATCTCTTCTAATACATAAAGCTGGCAGTCACTGGCATAGTGACTAATAGAAATCCTTGGCACATAGCATTTACCTAAGGGAATAATAGAACTATTTACTGGAGTCATTTGGCAAAAGGACACAAACATATGGCTTTGGTTTATATTCATACTGTCAGTTGTACAAAGTTAGAGGATGAAGTGTACAACAAAAATGACAATTCTGAAATCAAATGTAAGAATCATAGTACATCTTCACTGTTAAGCCACTCAAGCTAATATCATATCTGTTTTCTTTTATTGGAATGTTTTCCAAGTGACTATAGGAGATTGCCTCTGATATGCATTCATTTTGGGGGAATGTGCATGCCATTAACCCTAAGCCAAAGAACTGGACTTAAAATGATAATCAACTGAACCTATGCCCACCTTTAGATTTGGTGTTTGAACATTTTGTAAGGTGGACATTTTAGGGGAGACAAGGAAAGGTCATAAAGTTAAAGTACACAAATTACTTGAGTCAACTTTCATAAGGAAAGCAAATGACTCTAGACTAGAACACAGAGCAAACTCAAGGATTAAAAATTTTATAAACAAAAAACCTGTTCTCAGTAAGTCAGTTCTGAGTATTCTGATTCCATGTTTCAGAGGAGAACGATGCTGCATAGTTTCCAACCCTTTCGAAGGCTCAGAAGCACATTGCCAGAACTTTCTTTGCGGTATCTCTGGGTAGTATTGAATCATCAACCTGTTAATTAGCAGTCAACCACTTCATCATTGGTGTCACCTAGGGATTCCAAAAATGCCAACTCCTAATTAAAGAAAGGAAAAATATAGAAAGATATAAACATTTTCAAAATACTTTACTCTTCCTGAGTAATTAATGAAGGAAAACCAGAAGAACAAAAACAAGTAAAAGAATTCTATATAGATATATAGATACATATTTGTTGTTGCTACGTGCCTTCGAGTCGTTTGTGACTCATAGCAACCCTATGTACAAGAGCTCTAAATGCTGTTCTGTCCTGTGCCAACCTAGCCATCTCAAATGCAATTTTCCCCACCACTCCGATCCATCTCATCGCAGGTCTTCCTGTCCTTCACCGCCCCTCCACTCTGCCAAACATGATGTCCTCATCCTTGCAACATGCCCAAAGTATGTCAGACGAAGCTTCAGAATCCTTGAAACCAAGGAGCATTCTGGCTTGACCTTCTCTAGGACAAACCTGTTTGTTCTCCTAGCAGTCCATGGTATATTCAGCACTCTTTTCCAGCACCACAGCTCAAAGGCATCAATTCTCTTTCTATCAACCCTATTCACTGACCAACTCTCTGATGCATAGCATGTAATTGCGAAGACTATAGCCCGGATCAGGCACACCTTAGTCTCCAGCCTGATGTCGTTGCTATTTACTACTCTTGAGAGGTCCCTCACAGCTGACTTTCCCAATGCAATTCATCTCTTGATTTCCTGGATGCTGTTACCAAGAGTGTTGATTGTGGAGCCAAGCAAACTGAAACTGTTAACTATCTCAATCTCTTCACCATCCATGCTGATGCTGCCAATTGGCCCAGTGGTGAGAATCTTTGTTTTCTTGATGTTGAGCTTCAATCCATATAAGAGGCTGCAGTCCTTGACCTTCTGCAGCAAGCACTTCAGGTCCTCCTCAGTTTCAGCAAGCAGGGTTGTGTCATCTGCATAACGCAGGTTGTTGATGACCCTTCCACCAATCCTGATGCCACCTTCCTCTTCATACAGCCCAGCGTCTCAGATGATCGTGCTGCATACAGATTGAAAAGGTGTGGAGACTGAATACATCCCTGACGAACCCCCTTCTTGATTTTGAACCATGTAGTGTCTCCTTGCTCTGTTCTGACAACTGCCTCTTTGTCCAAGTATAGATTTCGCATTAGCACAATCAAATGTTCTGGGATTCCCATTCTTCTCAGAGTCAGCCACAGCTTGTGATCCACACAGTCCAAAGCCTTTGCATAGTCAATGAAGCACAGATAGACTTTCTTCTGGTATTCTTTACTTTCTGCCAAGATCCATCTAACACTAGCTATAACATCCCTAGTACCACGACCTCATCTAAATCCAGCCTGCACATCTGGCAGTTCTCTGTTGACACATTGTTCCAAACATTTTTGGATCCTTTTCAGCAGAGTCTTGCTGTTTGATAATTTCTGCACTTTGTTGGGTCACCTTTCTTTGGAATGGGAACAAATATTGATCTTTTCCGGTCAGTGGGCCAACTGGCTGTTCTCCAGATTTCTTGGCACAACTTGGTGAGCACATCCAGGGCAGTGTCTGTCTGTTGAAATATGTCTATTGGTATGCCATCAACTCCTAGAGCCTTGTTTTTTGCCAATTCCTTCAGAGTAATTTGAACTTCCTCCTTCATCACCATAGGCTCTTGCTCATTTCATTAAATTCTTCCGTGTTATCTAATTCCTTCTGATACAGTGACTCTGTGTATTCCTTCCATCTTCTCTTGATACTTCCTGGAACATTTAACATTCTACCCAAAGTATCGTTAAGTATTGCTACCCATGGCTTGAATTTGTTTTTCACCTCCTTCAGCTTGAGAAATGCCGAGCTACTTCGGCCCTTTTGATTTTCTGACTCTAGCTCTCTGCACATTTCATTATAGCATCTTGCTTTGTCGTCCCGGGCTGCCTTTTGAAATTTTCCGTTTATCTCTTTGATTTCTTGGTTTCTTCCTTTAGATTTGGCTTCTCGGCGCTCTAATGAAATATTCAGAGTCTTATCTGACATCAATGTTGGTCTTTTTCTCTTCTTCAGCCTTTGTAATGATCTTTTGCATTCTTCATGAACAATTTTCTTGATATCCTCCCAGAGCTCATTTGGTCTATGCTCATTGGTGCTCAAGGCCTGAAATCTGTTCCTGAGATGGTTTTGAGACTCAAGTGGGATAGACTTAAGATCAAATTTTGATTCCCATGGACTTGATTTAAGTTTCCTCAACTTCAGCTTGAACTAGCATATGAGTAGTTGGTGGTCTGTTCCATAATCAGCACCTGGCCTGGTTTTTACTGCTAATATTGAGCTTCTCCACCGAGTCTTTCCACAAATGTAATCTATTTGATTCCTATGCATGCCATCAGGTGAGATCCATGTGTATAGCCTGCGTTTATGTTTTTGATAGAAGGTATTTGCAATGAATAAATCATTGAATGTGCAGAACTCTATCATTCTATCTCCAGCCTCATTTCTCTCACTGAGCCCATATTTTCCAGCTACTGAACCTTCTTCTCTGTTCCCAACTTTTGCATTCCAGTAGCCCATTATTATCAATGCATCTTGATTACATGTCTGATCAACTTCTGACTGCAAAAATTGGTAGAAATCTTCTATTTCCTCCTCTTTGGCTCTAGTCGTTGGTGCATGTATTTTGATTATAGTGATATTCACTGGACTTCCTTGTATGTGTATGGGTATTATCCTGTTGCTCACCACTTGTATTTCAGGATGGATCTAAACATATATGTAAAATTCTTTCCATATGTGAACTCTCTTGGCATTCCTCACTAGATGTGAACTCCTTTTTTTTTTTGCACTACTCCTTCCCCCATATCTAGTCCCTGTGTCATAAGTAAACATTTTTAGCTGTGATTTGGGCTCATCCAAAGCTATCTCTGAAACAAACTTACGCCAAATTCATCAAAAGAAAGAGCAAACAATGTAGGAGTCTTTATCCTTCCATCAGATTACAATGACACTAAAGAATTGGCACCAGGTGTTGTTTCGAGCTTAGCTTCCGAGCTTAACTTCCTAGCTTTTCTTTGTTGTACTTTTTAACAATTGATTTTTGAAAGGAAGGTCCATTGTACTCCTTGTGAAGAAAGTATAAGTCCTCTGCTCGTAGAAATGTTCTTTTATCCCTAGAATTGAAAGTAATACCACCTAAGAGTGATGTAAGGGTTTTCTGGTGGCTTAGTGGGCAATGAGTTTTGCTGCCAATCCAGAGGCAGAAGCTTCAAGTTTATTAGCTGCTCCATGGGGGAAAAAGATGCAATTTTGCAATCTCCAAAGAAACCTCTGGAGGGTCAGCTATGCATCATCCCAACGCAATGGCAAACAGCAACAAGAGCAATGTAACACATAACACAAACCTACCTCACCATTTTAAAGTTTCAGGAGAACTACTCAGTTAAAGAATGTTAAAAGAGGAAGTATTACAGTTGAAGGACTGTTGAAGACATTCCAAATATAAAATGTGTGTGTGTATGTGTGTAAGACTGCAATGTACAGTAGTAGTACTGAGTCATTATACAATGCAGTACTGAGTCATTATATAAGAACATTAAGAAAATTGCCTCAACACTTTATTACAACTTTATTTTTTAATTTTGAAATTTTAATAATTTATTCACTACAAATGCCTTTTTCCTTTCTTTTGCTACTGTATTTATTTTAAAATTTTCTACTAGTTTATTTACAAAATTCGAATGCATTGTTTTCAAGAACAAATTCTTTCCATTTCCCTCATTCCCCCACAGAACAAATTATACAAACTCATGATTAATCACCCCTTTCCCCCTGCAAATTCTCATTCCTTTCCTTCCAAACTCTTCCATCTCTTTTGGATCCTTATACTCATCTTTCAATCATGGTTTTATGCAATACTTGTCCTTATGGGGCTGAGTAAGTTCACTCAGCATAATGCTCTCCATTCCCTCCTAAGTTAGGTAATAATTTATAAAATCATTGCTCCTGTGTGCTGCATAGTATTCCATTGTGTGAATGTACCATAATTTCTCAATTAATTCGTTTTTGGCTGGACATTTGCGTTGCTTCCATGTTCTTGCAATGGTGGATAATGCTACTATGAATATTGGTGTACAAATCTCCGTTTGTACCTCATTTCTCATTTTCTTGGAGTATATTCCAAGCAGTACAATAGCGAGGTCATATAGAATTTCTATGTTCAAGTTTTTGAGAAAGCACCAGACTGCCTTCCAGAATAGTTGTATTATTTTACAGTCCCACCAACTATGTATAAAAGTTCCTTTCTTATGAAGATAGATTGTTAGCTGCCTTTGCCCTCACATATATGCTTGAAAAAAGTTTAGTCCAGCCCATCTCAGTCACCATCCTCTTAGACATCGTCCCCTTTCTGGGTCAATTGTGGGCTCTCTGCCTTTCCTCAGATTCTGGTCTCAGGAACAGATTTGAGGCCTTGAACACTAATGAGCGAAGACCAGATGAGTTGTGAGAGGATGTTAAATGTATCATCCAGGAAGAATGCAGGCAGTCATTACAAAGACAGAAGAGGAAGAAAAGACCAAAATGGATGTCAGAAGAAACTCTGAAGATTGCACTGGAACATAGAGAAGCCAAA
>NW_006400088.1:1399940-1409187 GCF_000299155.1 Elephantulus edwardii | reverse complement strand
GGATTGATTCAGTAACTGGGGTACTCGGGATGGGTTTGTCAGAGGCAATGAGATTGGCACAGGATAGAGCACGGTTTAGGGCTGTTGTACATAGAGTCGCTATGAGTTGCAAACGACTCGACGGCACATAACAACAACAACAATGACTCGCAAGCAACTCGATGGCACTTAACAACAATCACAACAATTGTAAATAGTATTGCTTTCTTGATTTCTTACTCTGACTTCTCTTTGTTACTGTAGAGGAATCCTATTGAATTTTGGATATTGATCTTATATCCTGCCGTTATACTAAATTGTCTTAGTAACTCTAACAGGTTTTTTGTTAAGTCTTTTGGGTCTTCTGTGTACACTATCATATCATCTGCATATAGACACAGTTTAACCATCTCTTTGCCAATCTGAACGCCTTTTATTTCCTTCTCTTGTTATATTGCTCTAACAAGCATTTCCAGTACAATATTGAAAATAAGGGGTGACAGCAAGCGTACTTATCTGGTCCCTGTTCAAAAGGAAAATGCTTTTAGTCTTTCTCCATTGAGAATGATGTTGGCTCTTAGTTTTGCATATATACTTGTCACTGTTGTTGTTGATAAAAGCCATCTAATCTTACGTGACTCATAGAGACCATATGAACTTTCTTCATTTCTCCACATTCGTAGGGTTTCCAGAGCTAAGTTATTTCGGAAGTGGATGCCACTCCTGCTTCCAAGCTTGTTTTAATTTGGGAGACTCACAGTGTTCAGCATCAAAGCCACCATGAGTTATCTCTGTACAGGAAATCGACAGAGCAGTGCTATACCACCTAGAAGAATGTTTGACCAAAAACAATTAAAAACAGACCTGAGGGAAGCAGATTCAAATCACCCACCTTTGGCTTGGTAGCATCACTTTCTGTCCATTAGGCCATGTGAGCTTTCTCTAATACTTGTCACTATGTCGAAGAAATTCCCTTCTATTCCAATTTTGCTGAGTATCTTTATCAGGAAGGGGTGTTGGATTTTGTCAAATGCCTTTTCTGCATCAATTTCTAAGATCATATGATTCTTGTTATTTACTTTGTTAATACAGTGAATTATATTGATTGTTTTTGTTATGTTAAACCATCCTTGCATACCTGTTGTGAATACCATTTTGTCATGGTGAATTATTATTTTTGTTATGTGCTTTTGGATTCTATTGGCTAGGATTTTGTTAAGGATTTTTGTATCTATATTATGAGAGATATTGGTCTGTAGTTTTCTTTCTTGGTAATATTTTTGCCAGATTTTGGTATTGGGGTTATGTTTGTTTGGTAGAATGACTCTGAAAATTTTCCTTCTTTTTTCAATTTTTGGAAATAATTTAAGTAAAATGGATGCTAAATCCTCTCTGAATGTTTGGTGGAATTCAGCTTTGAAGCCATCTGGTCCAGGACTTTTCTTAAGGGGAAGTCTTATTTTGACCTTTTCAATTTCTTCTCTTGTGATGGGTCTGTTGAAGTGTTCTCTACCTGTCTTTGTCAATACGGGCAGTGATGTGGTTCAAGAAATTTGTCCATTTTCTCTAGGTTTTTTTTAGTTTATCAAGATTATAGCTTTTCATAGTATTCTGATAATATCTATTTAATTTCCTCTGGTTCTGTTGTGATGTCACCTCTGTCACTTCTTAATCGAGTTATCTATGTCGTTACTTTTTTCTTTATTGTTAAAATTGCCAGTGATTTGTCAATTTTATTGACCCTTTTGAAAAACCAGCTCCTAGTCTTATTAATGGCTTCAACTGTTTTTCTCTTTTCCGTATCATTTATTTCAGCTCTTGTCCTTATAATTTCTTTTCTTCTAGAGGTTGTAGGATTAGATTATTGATCTTTTTCCATTTGCTGAAGGTGTTGAGTTAGATCATTGATTCTTCTTCTTTCTTCCTTTTTTATGTGTGTACCTATTGCTATGAATTGCCCCCTGAGAACTGCCTTAACTGTGTGTTCCAGAGTTTTTTATAATTTATATTTTCATTATCATTTGTTTTATGGAACTTATTTCATCCTTTCTTTCTTTTATAGTCCAATCATGTTCTAGAAGAGAGTTACTTTGTTTCAACATGGGTAGTTTTGTAAGCTTTTTTCTGTGGTTTATTTTTGGTTTTATGGCATTGTAGTCTGAGAAAACACTTTGTATTATTTCATTGTGTTTTTTTTTTTTAATTAGCTGAGGCTTGCTTTGTGTCCTAATATATGATCAGTTCTGGAGATTGTACCATGTGCACTTGAGAAGAAAGTGAGTTGAATTTTAGTTGGGTGCAGTATTCTGAATACATCCACAAGTTCGAGTTAGCTAATTGTATAGTTTAGATCTTCTGCATCTTTGTTGAGGTTGTTTGTTTGTTTGTTTGTTTGTTTTAGTTGACCTATCCTTTGGTGATAGTGGTGTGTAGAAATCTCCTACCATTATTGTAGTTCTGTCTATTTCTCTCTTCAGTTCGGTTATTTTATCTATATTACAGGTCTATCATTTGGTGCATAGATGTTGACCAAGGTTTTGTCTCTTGATCTATTGTGCTTTTAATTAGTATGTAATGCCCTTCCTTATCTTTGATGGTGGTTTTCATTCTGAAATTTACTTTATCAAAGATTATTAGTTCCAATCCTGCTTTTTTGAGGCTGCCATTTGCTTGGTGTATTTTCCCCCTGCCTTTTATTTTGAGTCTGTTTTTCTCTTTCTTTTTTAGATGTGTCTCTTGTAGGCAACATATTGATGGGCTTTGTATTTTAATCCATTCTACTACTCTTTTTCTCTTGATTGGTGCATTTAGTCCATTTACATTAAGTGGGATTGTTGTCAGGCCAAATTTTACTTTTGCCATTTTCCTTTGTTTCTTTTTCTGTTGTTTCTGGTTGCTATGGTCCATTCACTTTCCTTTGGCCCCCATTTGTGTAGGACTTCACTTAAAATTTCTTGTAGTTTGGTCTTCTTTTCACAAATTCTTTAACATACTTCTTTTCTGCGGAGAATCTAATTACCCCTTTGAATTTGATAGAGAGCTCTGCTGCATATAGGATCCCTGGCTGCCAGTTGTTATCTCTCAACTTTCTATATATGGCATCTCATTGCCTTCTAGCTTGCATGGCTTCTGCTGAGAAGTCAGAGTTTAACCTAATTTTTCCCCTTTGTAGGTAACTCTTTTTTTTTTTCTTGTTCTGTTTTTAGAATTATATCCTTATCTTTTAATTTGACTATGGTACGTCTTGGTGTTTTTCTTTTTGGGTCTAGTCCATTTTGTTTTCTGTGCTTCTTGAATGTGGATTTCCCCATTTTTCAAAATACCTGGAAGTTTTCTTCTAGTAGTTCTTCCACAATCTTCTCAGTGATTTCCCTGTCACTTCCTTGTTCTGGAATTCCAATGATATATATGTTATTTAATTTGATGTCATCCCACATAATTCTAATGTTTCCTTCATTTTCTTTACGTCTCGTCTGATTTTTCTTCAAGTATGATTCTAATGAGGCTCTTTTCTTCTAGCTAGCTGACTCTCTGCTCCATCTCTTCCATTCTACTTTTTTGTCCTACCAGCATGCTGGACAGTTTTGCCATTTTGGTCTTAATATTCTGGGTTGCATTTTTATGCTTTTCTGTTATTTCTACTACTGTGTTGGCTATACCCTCTCTGTCTCATGATGATTTTTTTTTAACTTCTTGTACCTCTTTGTCTATTGTATCAATTTTTTTCTTCCATCTTTTGTATCCATATCTGTTCAAATTTCTCCTCATCCATATATTTCTTCTGGATTGTTGTCTCTGAAGTATCTGGTCTCATGTTGACTTCCATTGTTTCTTTCCACATTTGCACCTTTTTCTGTAGCTGATCAAATAACTCTACATCAACATATTTCTTCTGGTTCTTTCTATCCAGGATATTCACTGGGTCTAATTTTTTAGGAGAAGGGTTATTTTATTTTTCATAATGGTTGATGTGGGTTGCTAGTTTCTTGACATTATGGAAATCTTTTCTTAGTAGATGTTAGGCTATTATAACTATAAAATTACCCAGGTACGGCAATGTTTTGTGAAGCATCTATATATTTATGCACCCTTCTTCCCCAAAGTACCTGAATAAAAAAGGAATAAGCCTGTTGTTCCCTTCTGTAAGTGGCTTCTCACCAGCATCAAGGTGCCCAGGACCTCCCTGTTGCTTGAGTTAAGGGGTTCCGCTTGGTCAAGCTAAACAGCAGTTTTCCCCCAAATAACTGTGGGAACAGCATTGGCAGCACAGTGCTACTTTCTGCCACATAATCCTCCTTCCTGTCACGTGACAATTCTAATTTTTTAAGAAATAAATTTATCGTGTGCTGTCAAGCCACAACCGACTAATACTGATACTCCAGCAACACTTTGAAGAGTGAAGTAAATTACATGGCTTCAAACTATGTGCCTTTGGATTGTGGCACAACTTCTTACCATTGGGCCACCAGAACTATACATCCCTATTCATATATCCCTATACATTGATGTTAGGTGCCATCAAATCAACTACGACACATATCAACCCAGTGAAAAACAGATCTGAACCTTGCCCTATCCTTCATCGTTGTGATTTCTATCATAATAAAGTCCATTGTGGTAGTCAGTGCATCAAACCATCTCTTTAAGGGTCTTCCTCTCTTCCATTGACGACTTACTCTTTCATGGTTCATTATGAAAATATGCCCAGAGTTAGTGAGATGAGATGAAGTTTATCCATCATTACCTCTAACTAGCACTTATATTGTACTTCCGCAAGACAGATATATTTGTTCTCTTGGAAGTCTATGGTATATTCACATTCTTTAGCAGTATCACAATTAAAAGGCATCGATTCTTTTTGGTCTTACTTATTCACTGTCCACATTTCAGACGCATAGGAAGCAATTGAAAATATTAAGGCTTGTATCAGGCACACCTTAGTCTTTAAACTAATATCTTTGCTCTTTAGCACTTTGGAGAGGTCTTGCACAGAAATTTTCTACAATGTTTCCTGTTAAGTTTATATTGTTGTTGTTATGTGCCATCGAGTTGCCTGTGTCTGATAGTGACCATATGTACAACAGCCCTAAGCCCTGCTCTATCCTTTGCCAGTCACACTACCTCTGATACACTCATCCCGATTAACCCAGTCACTGAATCAATCCACCTCATACAGGGTCTTGCCCTCTTGTGCCATCCCTCCAACCTCCCAAACATGATGTCCCTCTCTAAGGACCTGTCACTCCTTACAACATATCAAAGTATGTCAGACGAAGTCCCAGAATCCTTGCCTCCAAGGAGCAGCCTGGTTTAACCCTCTCCAGGATGAATCTGTTTGTTTTCTTGGTAGTCCATGGTACATTCAATACTCTTCTCCAGCACGACAGCTCAAAGGCATCAATTCTCCTTCTATCCTCCCTAGTCGTTGTCCAACTCTCCAATGCATAACAAGTGATTGCAAAGACCATATCCTGTATCAGATACACCTTAGTCCCCAGAGTGACACCATTGCTCTTCAGTACCCTGGAGAGGTCCCTAACAGCAGACTTTCCCATTGCAATACGTTTTTTTATTTCCTGTCTACTGGTGCCAAGAGTGTTGACCGGGGAGCCAAGCAAGCTAAAGTTGTTAACAATCTCAATCTCTTCACCGTCCATCCTGATGCTGCCAATTGGTCCAGTGGTGAGAATCTTTGTCTTCTTGACATTGAGCCTCAATCTATACTGAAGGCTGCAGTCCTTGACCCTCTGTAGTAAGTGCATCAGGTCCTTCTCAGTTACAGCAAGCAGGACACATATTGTTAATACATCTTCTACCAATCCTGACACCACAGGTTTCTATTGACTTTTTTGTTTTGGGGGATTTATTTTTTTTGGGTTTTGTTTTCTTTTATTTCTTGACTGCTGCTACCAAGGGTGTTGATTGCTATTGTTACTATTGTTATGTGCTGTCAAGTCACTTGCAACCCTATGAACAACAGCCCTAAAACCTGCTCTATCCTATGTCAACCTTATTGTCTCTGACATACCCATCACCATTACCCCATCCACTGAATCAATCCATCTCATTGTGGATCTTCCTTTCTTGCACAGTCCTTCCACCCTCTGAAACATGATGTCCCTCTCCAAGGACAGGTCCTACTTACAACATGCCCAAAGTATGTCAGACGAAGCTTCTTACCCTTCCCTCTCCAAGGACTGGCCCCTCCTTGCAATATGCCCAAAATATGTCATAACCCTTGCCTCAAAGGAGTAGACTAGTTACACCCTCTCCAGGATGAACCTGTTTGTTATCACCCATGGTATATTCAATACCTTTCTCCATCACCACAGCTTGAAGGCATAAATTAATGTGTGTTTGTGTGTGTGAATTTATATCTATCTATCTATCATCTATCTATATCTATCTATATCTCTTCCTCTGTGAAGCTATATAAACAATATTTTTATTCTTTCTCTACGAAAAAAAGTTAAGAATGTGAAATCAGGATTTGAAGATGATTCAAACAACCTGCATTTTTGCAGATGACACAACCTTGCTTGCTGAAAATAAGGAAGACTTGAAACACTTGTTACAGAATGAATTAAAACCCAATGGCAATGTATGCAAACTTTGTAGATAAACTAGGATAAAATAAAAATTTTATTTAAAAAAAACCAAATCTAACTTCATCCTTCAATATCCATCACAGCATCAGGAAAACAAAAAGTCCTCACTATTAGACCAATAAGCAATATCGTGATCAATGGTGAAAAGATTGAAATTTTCAATGATGTCATCTTATGTGGATCCCTAATCAGTAGCCATGGTACTAGCAGTGAAGAGATCAGGAGGTGTGTTTCAATGGGAAAGTCCTCTGTCAGGAATTTCTCCAAAGTATTGAGAAGCAATGATGTTAGTTTGAAGACTAAAGTGCATCTGATTCAATTAATAGTCTTTTTAATCACTTCATATGCTTCTTAGAGCTGAACACTGAATAAAGATGATAGAAGAAGAATTGATGGCTTTGGGTTGTACTGGTGGAGAAGAGGTAGGACTAACCTATGACTTGCCAAAAGAAAAAAAAACCAGATATGTTTTGGAAAAAGTGCAGTCATATTGCTCCTTAAAGGACAGGATGGCTGAGCTTCAACCTTATTATACCTTAGACATGTTGTTAGAAAGGGCTATTCCTTGGAAAGAGACATCATGATTCAAAAGGTCAGAAATAGGGGAAGATTTTGAACAAAACGAATTGACTGTGACTGTGGCAATGGACTTATGTTTACCAAAAATGAGGATGATACAGAATAGGCCAAGGTTCAAATTTGTTGTTTATTGTGGCCTAGTAAATAAGGAGATGCACTTCCAACCCAAAAACATTGTTTGAATCCACCAACTTCTCTGCAGGGGAAAGATGGACATTCTCTTCCTGTGCAACTCACTATCTCTGAAAACCATGTAGAGGGTCAGCTATGAGTTGGTTTTGACTCAATGGCACATAACTCTCTCGATGGATGGATAGATAATTTAATTCTTAGGTATCATTGAGCTGACAACAACTCATAACAACCCTAAGAACAAAAGATTTGAATCTTGCCTAACTTGCACCATTCTTATAATTTCCAACTTGCTCAATCCCATTGTTATAATCATTGAGTGGAGCCATCTCATTGAGGGTTGTCCTTCGCTTACATTTACCTTCTCTTTTTCTCAGTATGCTGTCTTTTCCCACGGACTGACCCTCCTGACAACATGTCAAAAAAACGTAAAATGAAGTTTCACCACCCTTATATATGTTGTTGTTGTGTGCCATGAAGTCACCTGCTACCCATAGCGGCCCTATGTACAACAGTCCTAAGCTCTTCCCTATACTGTGCCAAACTTATTGTCTCTGACACATCTATTCTCATTACCCCAGTCACTGAATCAATACATCTAATCAAAGGTCTTCCCTTCCTACACTGTCCCTCCATACTCTCAGGCGTGACATTCCTGTCCAAGGACCTTGCAATATGTCCAAAGTATGTCAGATGAAGCCTCAGAACTCTTGGCTGCAAGGATCAGCCTGGTTTCAGCCTCTCCAATTTGAACCTGTTCATCCTCTTAGCACTCCATGGTATATTCAATACTCTTCTCTAACAGCACAGCTCAAAGCCACCGATTCTCCTTCTATCATCCCTAGTCATTGCTCAACTCTCTGACACATAGCGAAAATAAAGGAATTACATCTCTGGTTGTGTCATCTGCATAATGCAGATTGTTGATGAGTCTTACTCCAATCCTGATGTCACATTTCTCCTCATAGAGTCAAGCCTCCCGGATAATCTTTTCTGGATATATATTGAAAAGATATGGAGATAGGACACATTCCTGGTGTACACCCTTCAGAATTTTGAACCATGTAGTGCTTCCACATACCTTAAAAATATATAGACATAGTTACTGAGTTCTGTTGAAAGAAGTAAGCAACAACAACATCCTTAAAAAATTATTAGGAAAAAATTTAAAGTGATTAGATACATAACTGGAGAGAATGATATTTTTATCGTTAGTTAAGATAGAATTTGAAGTGAAAATAAAATAAAAAAAGGATTAATTCTTTTCATAAACCAACAAGTTCATCATTTGAATTGGAACAAAATTGAAACTGGATTCTCCCTCTGTAACAATGGCTTCAACCATGTCAGAGATTGTGAGGACACAGGACAAAGCAAGATTCCTATCTATTGTTCAGAGGGACACTAAGTAATCTCAATTCAATGGCACTTAACAACAACAACATATATCCCTCTCAAAAACCATCATGCTAGAGCCTCTTCTTCAGTCTACCAAAGGGAACAAATTCTAGAGTAATATGGATGTGAATTCTGGTCAGTGTACTCTTAATGGGAGCAGTCTTAAAATAAAGGAGTCAACTACAAGTAAAATATTACCTGTGGTTATTGACTATGTAAACATTCAACTGGAATGGATCATAAGAAATCATGGATGACATTTCCAAGAATGTGAATTACAGACCACTTAATTGTGCTTCACAAATGGCCCCACAGAAGAAAAATGGGCAATCTTCACACATGTGATTTACAATTTACAGCCTTAGAAGTCCAAGGGAGGGTCAACAAGTCATTCTTACTTGACAGCATTGAATTGGATTTATTGTTAATTTTGAATAATATTGTTAATTATCTGTACATACTTGTTGTTGTTATGTGCCGTCGAGTCACTTGCGACTCAAAGTGACCCTATGTACAACAGCCCTAAACTCCGCTCTGTCCTGTGTCAATCA
>NW_006400088.1:1396815-1397980 GCF_000299155.1 Elephantulus edwardii | reverse complement strand
GCCAAGAAATTTGGAGAACAACCACTTGGCCAACTGACTGGAAGAGATCGATATTTGTTCCTCTCCCAAAGAAAGATGACCCAACAGAATGTGGAAGCTACAGAACAATCTCACTGATTTCACATGCAAGTACATAGTAGATGATTTAAAATCAGGAAATGTGTGCATCAAATTTGTATTCTATTGTATTTATTCAATCTATATGCTGAGCAAGTAATCCGAGAAATGGGACTATATGAAGAAGAATGCAGCAAGTGGATTGGAGTTAGAGTCATTAACAACTTACTATGTTCCTATAATACGACCTTACTATCTGAAAGAGAACTGGGACTACTTAGTGATGAAAAGCAAGAACATTCAGTATGACTTACATGTCAATATAAAGAAAACAAAAATCCTCAAAATTGTACTGAAAAGCAGGATTATGTTAAATGGAAAAAAATATTAAAGCTGTAAAGGATTTCATTTGATTGGATTCCACAATCAATGTTCATGAAGGCAGAAGCCAGGATATCTAGTGACATTTTTTATTAGAAAAGTGTGCTAAAAATGATCACTCTGAGGAGTTTAAAAGCAATGATGTCACTTTCATTATTAAGGCGGGCTAACCAAAGTTTTGGTCTTTTCAATAGCTTCATATGCTTATTAAACCTGGACAGTAAATGAGTGAATATCTAAGAATCATGATATTAGTGAAAATGTTGACTATTCCATAGACTACCAAAGGAAGGAACAAATCCTACTTGGAATAAGTTATAGAAGCAAGAATGGTGAGACTGTCTCATGTAGTTTGGGCCTGTTGTCAGAAAATATCAAATCTTAACAAAATCTTAACAAACACCATATTTCTTCAGGGACAAAGAGGAAGACTTTCAATGAGATAGATTGGTTGATTGATGGGCACAGTGACTACAACACAATTGCCCAAATATAGCTATGGATGTGAGTTTGGTGCAAGAGCAGGGTTTCATTCTATTGTACTTAGAGTTGCTATGAAGCAGAATTAACTTAACAGCACTTAATAACACATAAGTAACTGTGAAGTAATTTAATAATATTTTTAATGTTGTTGTTGTTGTTGTTATGTGCTGTCAAGTCACTTGCGACTCATAATGACCCTATGTACAATAGCCCTAAACTCTGCTCTGTCCTGTGCCAATCGCAC
>NW_006400088.1:1380943-1395945 GCF_000299155.1 Elephantulus edwardii | reverse complement strand
CATTAGCACGATCAAGTGTTCTGGGATTCCCATTCTTCTCAGAGTCAGCCACAGTTTGTTATGATCCACACAGTCAAACACCTTTGCATAGTCAATGAAACACAGATATACATTCCTGTGGTATTCCCTGCTTTCAGCTAAGATCCATCTAACATCAGCTACAATATCCCTAGTACCATGACCCCTTCTAAACCCAGCCTGGACTTCTGGCAGTTCTTCGCTGATGTGCTGTTCCGGTCATTTTTGGATAATCTTCAGTTGAATCTTGCTTGCATGTGAAATCAGTGATATTGTTCTATAGTTTCCACACTGTTAGGTCACTTACACACATGTATTTGCATAGGTTTATAGATTTGTGACAATACACATATTTTTAAAAATGCTTTTATGTCAACTCCAACTCAGGGCAACCATAAGGTTTTCAGTGGCTGACGTCCGGAAGTGATCATCAATATTTTATCAGAAGTGCCTCTAGGAAGGTGGAACTGTCAACCTTCTGGTTAACAGAAAAGCATTAACTTTCTGCATCCCCCTGTGACTCTTTGTCAGTACATAAAGATATCAAATCCACTTCTTAAACAATATGCCTCTGGAAACTCTATGAACTTTGAGAAATGATGATAATTACAGGAAAGTCACAATGAGTAGTGCTTGATTCAATGGCAATCAATAACAACAACAAATTCAACTAACTGTTGTTGTGTGCCGCCAAGTTGCCTTCGACTCATAGTGACCCTATGTACAACAGCCCTAAACGCTGCTCTATCTCTTGCCAATCTTATTGTCTCTGACACACTTATCTCCATTACCCCAGTGACTGAATCAATCCATCTCATAGAGGGTCTTCCTCTCCTGCGTTGTTCCTCCACCCTTCCAAGCATTACATCCCTCTCCTTGCAGCATGTCCAAAGTATGTCAGAGCTTCAGAATCCTTGCCTCCAAGGAACAGCCTGGCTTCACCCTATCCAGGACGAACTTGTTTGTTCTCCTAGCAGTCCATGGTATATTCAATACTCTTCTCCAGTACCAAAACTCAAAGGCATCAACTCTCCTTCTATCATCCCTAGTCATTGTCCAGCTCTCTGATGCATAGCAAGTAATCGCAAAGGCCATGGCCTGTATCAGGTGCACCTTAGTTTCCAGACTGATGTTGTTGCTCTTCAGTATCTTGGAAAAGTCTTGAACATCAGACTTTCCCAATGCAATTAATCTTTTCATTTCCTGGCTCCTAGTGCCAAGAGTGTTGATTGTAGAGCCAAGCAAACTCAAGTTGTCAACAATCTCAATTTTTTCATCATCTATCATGATGCTGCCAATCGGCCCTGTTGTGAGAATCTTTGCTTTCTTGATTTTGAGTTTCAATCCATATTGAAGGCTCCAGTCCTTAACCATCTTCAGGCCCTCCTCAGTTTCAGAAAGCAGGGGTTTGTCATTTGCATAATTCAGATTGTTGATGAGTCTACCTCCAATCCTGATGCCACACTTCTCCTCATGGAGCCCAGCCTTCTGGATAGTCGGTTCCACATATAGATTGAAAAGATATGGAGAGAGGACACATCCTCAATGCACACCCTTCCCAATTTTGAACCATTCAGTGTTCCCTTGCTCTGTTCTGACAACTTCTTCCTGGTCCAAATATAGGTTTCACACAACACAATCAAATATTCTGGGATTCCCATTCTTCTGAGAGTCAGCCACAGTTTGTTGTAATCCACACAGTCAAATGCCTTAGTATAGTCAATGAAATACAGGTAGACATTCCTCTGGTACTCTCTGTTTTCAGCCAAGGTTCATTCGGAATTAGCTATCATATCTGTAGTATCATGGCCTCTTCTAAATCCAGCCTGGACTTCAGGCAGTTCTCCGTTGATGTGCTGTTCCAGTCATTTTTGGATAATCTTCAGCATAATCTTGCTTGCATATGATATCAATGATACTGTTCAATAATTTCCACATTCTGTTGGATAACCTTTCTTTGGAATGGAACAAATAGTTAAAGTTTATCTTATGATAATTTTTCTTCTTCATTCTGCATTTGTTCGTTATGATCTTGCCTTCTTTATTTTGGGAATTTCTTTTCTGTTGAGATTTACATTGATATTAACTTCTCTTCTTAGATAATTGACACATAAAGTCTTTTAAAAGTTTTCCTTATTGCCTTGTTATGAATTAGATACTGAACAAGAACCACATTCCCTTTTAGCTGTCTAGTGTAAGCAATGGTGTCACTCTGGAGACCAAGGTGCGTCTGATACAGGATATGGTCTTTGCAATCACTTGTTTGCATCGGAGAGTTAGACAATGACTAGGGAGGATAGAAGGAGAATTGATACCTTTGAGCTGTGGTACTGGAGAAGAGTATTGAATGTACCATGGACTACCAAGAAAATAAACAGATTCATCCTGGAGAGGGTTAAACCTGGCTGCTCCTTGGAGGCAAGGATTCTGGGGCTTCATCTGACATACTTTGGACATGTTGTAAGGAGGGACAGGTCCTTGGAGAGGGACATCATGCTTGGGAGGGTGGAGGGACCGTGCAAGGGTGGAAGACCCTCTATGAGGTAGATTGATTCAGTGACTGGAGTTATCGGGATGGGTGTGTTGGAGGCAGTGCGATTGACACAGGATAGAGCAGGATTTAGGACTGTTGTATGCAGGGTCGAAATAAAAAAATGTATTGAGATGGGAAAGTCTGCTGTTGGGGACCTCTCTAAAGTACTCAAGAGCAACAGTGTCACTCTGGAGACCAAGGTGCGTCTGATACAGGCCATGGTCTTTGCAATCACTTGTTATGCACCAGAGAGTTGGACAATGACTAGGGAGGATAGAAGGAGAATTGACGCCTTTAAGCTGTGGTGCTGGAGAAGAGTATTGAATGTACCATGGACTACCAAGAAAACAGTTTCATCCTAGAGAGGGTTAAAACAGGCTACTCCTTGAAGGCAAGGATTCTGGGGCTTTGTCTGACATACTTTGGACATGTTGTAAGGAGAGACAGGTCCTTGGAGTGGGACATCATGCTTGGTTGGGTAGAGGGACAGCGCAGGAGGGGAAGACCCTCTTTGAGGTGGATTGATT
Organism: Elephantulus edwardii; assembly: GCF_000299155.1. Lineage (NCBI taxonomy): Eukaryota > Metazoa > Chordata > Mammalia > Macroscelidea > Macroscelididae > Elephantulus > Elephantulus edwardii. The sequence continues at coordinate 1,392,867 of NW_006400088.1, read as the reverse complement.
CAGGGACTGGGGTAATCGGGATGGGTGTGTCAGAGGCAATGTGATTGGCACAGGATAGAGCAGGGTTTAGGGCTGTTGTACATGGGGTCGCTTTGAGGTGCAAACGACTCGATGGCACATAACAACAACAACATGAGTCTCAGGCGACTCTATTATTATCAATAACTAATGTAACCCCTTTCTATAGAAGAATGTAAAGTTTATCTTACATATTTTTGTCCCTATAGATATCCACCGCTGGGAGAACTCATTATAAAACTAAGCATATTATTTTGTGTTGTTCCTATTAATAAACAATTAATTGTTTCATAAACAAGGGAAAGCCCCAAGAAAGAGAGCTTGTTTGAAACCAAACATCTGTTTTGAGGAAAGAAATGGTTCCTTACGTTTTTACAAAATTAATTACAGAATTGTCAGTAGTAGGTAGAGTTGACGTATTAAAAATGGTAAGGCTTTATTTTTTTTAAATTATTTTTTGTGCATTGTACCATCAAATCAGATCTGACTGGTACAGGAGGAGATTGCCCCTCCTTCTCCAGCAGAGCCTCTGGTGGATTCAAACCAGGCACATCTGGGATTGCAGTGCAGCTTCTTGCCACTAGGCCACCAGAGCTCCCCCAAAATGGTAAGGCTTTTTTTCGCAATAGAAAGGACAGTTTCCAATGTAAAGTGGAGTCTTCAAGGTTGCAGTACATGCTATTTGGATCAATTTCCTGAATAATATGTGTGCTACTTCTATAGTTCTGGAATAATTTGAAAGGATTGTCATTTCCCCCAACTCTCAAAACATCCACACCCCCCTGGGATTTTAAAACAAACATTGAAATAAAAATATTTTTCCACTTTTAATTAACAGTTACATAAATAATGTACTCATTAAATATAGGGCCTAATTTTGCAAGAATTTAGTCTCATCAGTGGAAATTTATCAAAACCAATGAGATAATCTAAAGGAAGGATATTTAGGAACTTTCTTACCCTGAACGATATGCCTCTGGAAAATCTATAAACTTTGAGAAAGAATAGTTTTCGAAAGGTTTCAGGTCTTTTGTTCACAGGGTCGTGATGAGTCATGCTTGACTCAATGGCAATCAACAACAACAACATTCCCATATACAGTGTTCTAGAGGACAAATACTTATCAAATCCATGTGAACATGTTAAAATTACCCTACCCTCTGCAAAAAAAGCTCATCTCACAAATTGTTGTTGTTGTTGTTGTTATTACATGCTGTTGAGTCGTAAACAACTCATAGCAACCCTATCAACAAAAGACTTGCACAGTTGTGTAACTTTCATCATTTCTCCACGTTCATAGGGTTTGTGAAGGCAAACTATTTTGGAAGTGGATGCCACTCCTGCTTCTAAGATTGTTTTAATCAGGGTGCTCAACCAATCACTGTCCACCATGGGTGACCATTATTACATTTGGCACATCACTGTCACGGTGTTTAGTATCACAGCAACCACGAGTTACTTCTGTGCAGCACATGGACAGACCAGTACTATACTACCTAGAAGAATGTTTGACCAAATACAATTAAAACCAGGCCTGAGGGATGCAGATTAAAATCACCCACCTTTGGCTTGGTAGCATCACTTTCTGTCCACTAGGCCAACTGAGCTCTCTCTCATTGTTGTTGTTGTTGTTGTTGTTAATTGCCATTGAGTCATAGGCAACTCAGTGACCCTACAAAAGATTTATTTTAATAATGATATATGTGGGTTGTATGTCATGATCTAGATCCACGTAACTCCTATAACTTGGCCCATGAATTTGAGAACTTTTGGGTTATATTAGTAAGCTATCAATTTTTTACATTTCATTATATATGCTATATCAACAAAAGGAAACAAAATACAATGATGAAGTAGCATTCCAAACACAATGAAGTGGAGTCTATGAATATTTACGCTTTCATTCAACGACTTTAGTGGGGAAGTAACTGTGTGGCATCATGAGAGAATGGTCAGACTCTTTCATGACTGAATTGTAAAACTGAATTAGGTATAAAGTGGCCACTAAAAAAAGGTTGTAAAAATATGTCACTGAAACTTTGAAGTATGTCCTTGGAATATCTGCTAGCGTTGCTGTTTTAGTTTTGGTTAAAAAAATCTCAGAGAGTTCAATCTTCACTTGTCTTTTGAGAAATTTTTCAGAGAGATTGGGGAGAGTTAATCTCGCTCATGTGGTAGGACAGTATTAGACTCATGTTGTGTTTCTGTTCACTCATGGGAGTGACGTCCTCAGAAAGAGTCGATGGTTTTCATCATCTTAGCCTCATGTGCTACTGATCTCTCTTAATCTAATGATTCATTTAATACATGGAAGGGAGTTCGCCTGAGTTGAGACACTTTATATGCAACAGAGATACTCAGGGGAGGAGGATTTCACAACACAGTGCTCACCAACCTGAGTAAACCTAGCTATTTTAATCCTAGGTGATTTCATATCTGTCATAAATACATGTGATTTTTAAAAAGAAAGGAAAATCAGAAGGGAAAAAATCACCTGTTTTCATTGTTGCTTTCTCCTATTGTGTAGTTTTTAAAATATTCATAACAATGAGCTGTCTTATTTAGGCTAAAGTAACTGCTGTTCAGCAAAAGCGTTGAACACTTCTGTTTGGTAATTTTGAAAAAAAGGGGAAAAAAACAGTTCAATGATTAGTGTGGTGTTTATTATGAAATTATAACAAAAGAGTACTGGTGGTTTTAATAGTTTTAGCTTATGAGAGCCATCATTAATTTTGTCTGTAGTGTTGCAGGTGAAAAAAAATGCACAATAGATAAATAGTCTATATTGGTTTAACTGAACATAATATATAGTGTGTTCTGGAGTTGTTTGTCTCAATAGACTATAGTAATCAAAAGTAATGAACCTATTATGTGCAGGACCTTAGAGAGCATCGAATGGCAGTAAAAGTGTGGCACATAAAAGGTTTATTAAAGGAAATTAAAGTCCATCATTGCCACACCTGCTCCCCTATTATAAGTCTATGGCAGGTCAGTGCCTTCAATCACAACTCAGCCTGTGAGAGTGCAGGCACATTTCCCATTACCATTGCAGTCACACTGCAGCCACGCTAGTGGCAGGTTTTAAGGATGGGCACCACGAAAAGAGCCTTCTGCCGGCCTCTGATTTGCAGCAGGCAAATAACTTATTTACATTTAAGAATTATTTTGATAATGTGTGTCTGTGAGCTAAGCTAATAGACTATCGAGAATTCCAGCACAGTGCATATAGTCATTGCAGAGGTTATTTGTCTATGGACAAAAACAATGAAGTGTTCACCTCCTTTTGGTCATCTACTTGCATATATTTAAGATATTTATTAATGATGCTTTAGGAAATCTGGCACTCATACATGCAACGTTCAATTTCACCCTACTTCTACATTTGGGTAATTTTACTGATTGCTGGTGAGTTGATTCTGTTTCACAGAAACTCTACGTGTTAGAGGAATACTATTCATTCCTATTGGATTTGTAGTTGTCCCCTTAAATAATCAGATCACCAGGACTTTCTTCCACTGCACCACTGTGTTTGTAACTAATATTGGTTCTTAAATTCTGGAAGCAAATACATGCCAATTGTTGATGGTCCTCATTAGCAACGATATTCCCTAGTACTTTTCCAAAGATTGACTTCATGTTGATTTTTACCTCTAGAATTATTTCCCATGACTTAGATGTAACAGAGAAAAATAAGAAATGTAGAGGAATTAAGTTTCAATAAATCTTTCTGAAATCTTTTGACTTAGCATATAAGGTTTTGCCCGCTTCAAAACCTCTGTTAATCAGACAATCCCCTTTTTCTATCTCTGCCATGCCAGGAGTGTTTGAATCACTAACAAACACTTGCTAACATGGATGTCTTCCCTCTTGCAACTATTCTTTCCACTTTCCAGCACCTATAAATATATTTCCAAAACTGGCAGTACTTGAGGGCAGGTATAGCTATGGCCCCATGAAACCAGACTGTAGTTCAAGAGCATGGAAGACTAGTTTGCTTTTCATAATGACCTTCAGAAGTATACATTTTTGGGTTTTGTTGATCAATGTTGAAGGAATGACCTCAAGACTTTGTGTTAATGTTACAGATGGATGCAGACACTGAGGATAAACTGCTGTGTACTCACATTAAAGGAACCAAGGGTGAGTTAGCAACCAGGTTGCATGACACTGTGCCCACCATATCGTGAAATTTGGGAGCCCCCCTGCTTAGCCTGTAGTGTTCAGTTAGGAGGATTACAACATCCACAGGGCTTCCTCTTATTTACATCAAACTAAGACACAGTTTGTCAGTATTGAGAGGTGAGTAGGACTTAAGAATTCAGTAAAGTCCACATTGATGGATGATACTAATTTTTTTTAAAATGCAGTCACATGTTGACATGAATATTGCATCATATAGCATTAGATGCAGCAAGGAGATAATGATCCAAGGATACTTTCAAACTATTAAAGTGACCTTTATAGCTACAGAGGAAAAAAAAAGTTTTTGTTTATGGCAAACACAGGTTATGATTTTTGTTATTTGGCTGAGTGGCTCCCAGGCTGTCCTCAGTTCAAGCAAAATGATTGTGTTTGTTTTTTACTGTCCCTGCTGGGATTTCTCAGCAGCTCTGCAAAGTAATGTTTGAAAGGTTTAACTTGCCGATTATCCCTGTCTTTTTGTAACCAGCAGATGGTAATGTAATATTGAAATATAAACAGGCCCTTGATGATCTGAACATCTGGAAAACAGGATTGACTGGCAATAATACCCCTTAAGGAAAAGAACTTTTATTATAATTAACTATATATTTGTGACCCTTAACTCTGAGTAAAAAACTGTAAGTTCATCACAGCCTCTGGAAACACTCAGGACAGCTGCTTGCTATCCCATGCACCCTTCTCAGAGTGGCCTTGTTGAGGAGAAGCTGGGACAGGGCAGCAACTGAGCAGCCATTGGAAGAGCTTTGAGATTGACAGTTGAAGGGTCAGGTATGGGTTGGTTATGACTCAACAGCACATAACAACTACATGGTTATTCTTAGTCATAGTAGCCAAAAATGGAGGATGATGTGCAAGAAACAAGACTTTTTTTCTACCCACATGCAAGTTTTACACTAATATTTTCCAATTTTCCTCTAAGTTACTTTCAAATAAATTGCACCATATGTCCTAGTTCCATTAGTGCAGTATTTCTAAACACTAAATTTGTATACAGGAAACTTCTCAATAGAAAACATGTTTAGTAAATACATTGTGTGTGTTAATTTAGGACCAGCTCACGCCTGTGGTAAATAGCTGCTCACTAAGGCTGTGTTTGGATTACTTGACTCTCTTGTTTTGATTTCATAAAGTACTTTATTCAATCATACTTTGAAAGTGCATCTTTAATTTGCAATTCCCTTTGGATTTAAAATCTTACTGGCACATATGTATAAGCTCTTAAATAGAGCCAAGATGTTCTTAGAAGTGAAACACTGCTGCTTCTTGTGTAGCATGAGTAATCTTTGTAGCCACTTGTTGTCTCTCCAAATGTGCCTTGTGTAGGCAGGTATTTATAAACACTAGCTGCTTTAGGTCCCATTATTTCCATGAGAATAAGTGTAGCTCTTCTTTCTACATATTCCTTTTTTTAAAGTTTTTGAACATTTTCTTATTATTAGAGGTTTGTTGATAAGAACACGAAATTTCTTTCTACATGAATCAAGTTTGTTGAACAGTCTTGGCACATACTTCCTTACTAAATCTTTGCCAGTTTTATTGGAATACTTGTTAATGTCAATAAAAAATGCAACACTGGGGTTCTGGAGCATTGCTTTTGTTATTGTTGTTAGGTGCCTATGAGTTAGCTCTGACTTACAGCCGTCAACATAAGTAAACCCTACCTGATCCTACACTGTCCTTAAAATCTCTGACTGATTAATCCTATTGTTGTAGTTACTATGTTGTTGTTATATGCCATCGAGTCACCTGCAACTCATAGCGACCCTATGTACAACAGCCCTAAACCCTGCTCTATTCTATGCCAAGCTATAAATAGTAAAATTTCCTTTAAAATATTCCATGTCCTTCATGCTCCTATAACTTTTGAATATGTCTCTAAAGATAAAGTTCATTTCATGCTTTCAAGACCTTACGGTCACCTGTGGTGCAGAGCACAAAGGCTTCAGGCCTCAACAAGCTCACCTCTCTGCTATAAAACCCTGAGCCAGCAAAGATCAGGACACCTATCGAGAATGATGCCTTTATCGTTGTCTTTAGGTGGGTGACAATCTCAGACATACAGTTTTGAAAATTATAAACTTACTGGGTATTTGTTTGTTCATTTTGTTTTGTCTTGTCAACAGTGCCAACAGATTCTTTAATCCAGGAGCTCAGGTAAGATTTGCCCTGCGGTATTACTTTTCCTGACATTGATTGGTCTTAATTATTGGAATGGTTTGTATTTTTCAATTCTCAAAATCCTTATGTTCATAAAAAAGAAGTGAACAACTGGCTAGACTATCTGTACATCAGAGATAGGGTAAAGCTGAAGGACAGAAAGGTAAAAGCTGCTCTGATACTCTGACAATAAAACAAATCAAAGTTTTTTCTGGATGTGGACAATTTTCTACTTTTCTTGTGTGTGCTGACCTTCTGTTCACGCCTCCCAGTTAGTATGTTTCCATGTTTTTGGTAAGTGAAGGACTAAGCAACAATAAGTCTGGCTAGTGGATTAACCCAAGTTGCAGGTTCTCCACCTCTACTTTTTGCCTTAAATAACCAGATAATTTCATCAGGTAACTGCATTTTTAAAACAGATGTTGTAATATGACATGGTTAATATGTCTGGAGGATGGATCCAACCTTTTCTGCGTTATATGCTAATTAATTATATGTGCCTCTGCAATATACCAAAAACTACTACATTTTTAGGTTTTACAGAATAAGCTTCAATTCTGTTTCTTTCACAGAATTTTTGCTTAAAAATCATAAAATAATAGATACACTTTTAAAAAGAAATGAATACAGATAGAATATTTTCTCTATTGGTGACATTTCTAAAGAAATTAATTGTTTTACGACAAATTGATCAGATCTCCCCACTAGTTTTGAGCTTGTTATTTCCTTTAAAGTCCTCACCATTACTTACTTTACCTTTCTAAAAAGAGCAATGACCTACGGCATATTCATTAGGGAAAAATTTGAAAAATAGAGGGCATGCACCATTGTCAAATGTGTCCTGAAAGCTGTAGTACATGCATACATCTGCACAGTTATTCTTCTACGCAACTGTGCTTGTTATCCCTGAAATACCGCTATCTCGGTTTCTTCCTAGTTGCATATTAGTCATTCTGCCAGAGCTTGAGTGCAGCTATTTAGTGGAACCTGTATCTATTAGAACTGAGGGTACATGGACACGTTGTTGCTCTTATCTATGAGTAGGAACGCACAGCCCTCCCACATTGTCAAGGTTGTGAAGAATTTTGGATTCTAATCTACTACTTATAGAATATTTGAATAGTAGGCTTTCATCTTTGGACAGGATTAAAATATTTATTTATTTAATTCATTTGAATTCTCTCTTTTGAAAATATGACTGTTTTAAAAGGTTAGGAGTTTTATGTATAACTTGTTACTCTCGAATGATCAAGAAGCACTAACGTTCTTGGTGCAGTACCAGGACCCTATGTCCCAGGTCTGCCGTATGGAAATGCAGAAATAAAGGAATCGATGGACATGAGTTTGCAGGGTAAATGTGTAATATAACATTTATAAGGAAATAATAATCACTATATGCACACCTTGTTAGTATTAATGACTATGTTGTTGTTGTTGATTGCCTTCGAGTCCAGCATGACTCATAGTGACCCTGTGAAAGGCCTGAAGCCTTTCTATAAACTATTGACACATCATAGATTTCATAGTTCATAGTTTCAAGAAGTATGTTATTTAGGAAATGCATGCCACTCCTGCTACCGATAAACTAGCATTTATTGAGGTCTCACAGTGCACTAGGCACTGTTTAACATTCTTTATCCCACTATCATCTCATTTCATTCTCTCGATAACTTCATGAGGTAGAAACTTTGAATATTATAGTATTTAGATGCTAAGTAAAAATAGTTTATGCAAATAGCCCAAAGTTACACAACTGTTGGGCACCTAGGCATTAGATTCATGGTCCTGGTTCTTAACCACTGTAATATGTTTTTATCCCCCATAGAGGTAAAATAACTGTCTAGAATATATGGGTTTAAAAAAAAAATAGTTCACAACCCACGTCCTCAGTATTGGGTATTACAAATTTTACATTTAGCCCTATGGTTTGTGTGTCACTAGCTTTAAAAATATTATTTATTCTTATTCTCAGAATTATCTAAAGGTCTTCTTAAAAATCAGATTTCTATTTTTATTTATCATTAGACTAATTTTAAAAATTGATGATAATTGTTTGAAAACATATAAATTTAACTTATCCCTTTTTCTTTAGTAAGGATCAGTTTATAAAAGCTGATAATTAGTTTTACAAAACTTACCTTAAGCTGACTAATCATGTTTACATTGAATAGGGTCCAAGTTACTCCTTCAGGGGTCTAAGATGACCCAGACACAGGCCCTGGTTATTAGCCTATATTCATCTTGGAAATAGAATACTACTTTATATGGAAAATCATACCAACACCTTTTGTACTTTTGCACAACTTTATTCATTTTTTTATTGTTACTCCTCCAGTTCATCCTGTAGTTCTTGCTGTGACCCAGAATCTCAAATGTGCTGATAGTCTTAGAAAACAACGCATATTTCCCCAGTGGAAAAGTCATGACTATTTTGAATATAACACTGGAAACTTTATTTAGTTCTTTTTACAATGCATTGGACATGTTATTGCTTCTAGAACAACCACTTACAAAATTACTAATACAAATGGAGCTAATTTAAATATATTGTATATTGTTCATGACACCAATAAAAATTGATACTGACATTCTCATCTTCTTATTATACTTTGTCAGCTACTATCATCACCATTAAAAAGCAATTTATAACCACAGGCTCACCTTTAATCATATTCTTTATTAATATTTTCAGTCTTTCCTCTGGCATATTTCAGTTTACAGTTGGTGTGGAAAGCCTCTCTCTGTGTCTTTCTAAATCATGGCCATTGCAATATCTGTGTTTTCTCCTTTTATTACTACTGTCCTTAAATGGAACCTCATGATATTGCATCTGTTAATATTGCTAATTGTCTCCTGCATTGACAAAGTGTCTTACATGAGTTTAACCCCTTCCCTCTAATTAAGAAAATATATTCTCTCTGAAATGGCTTGCTTACATGGCTATTTAAAGAGACAAACCAAAAGGTCTTAAATGCATTGGTGTCAACTCTCATAATTTTTTGGTGCTCTTATTGATGCTTCTGATTTGTTTACCTGGCTATTATAATGAAAATGTAACTTACTTGTGTATACTTTATCTAATTATATATCATTTGTTCCTTTATTTAAAACATTATAAGTAAAATTTTCTCAGAAATTGCAAAAATCTAAAATAGTTATTATTGTAATTGGTAATTAATAGGGTTATATTGGCTTAATCAAAATATGACAATTTTTGTGATGTTTAGATTTAGATTTCCTTTTCTTCCTTCCATTTTATTCCATTCAGAAGAATCATTTCACCTGTTAAACATTTTACTTTAATGTTTGTAGCTTTGCTTTGGACTTTATTTTATTAATGTTCATGATTTTATTAGAACTTTTGTTGAGCGAACAGTTCCATATTTGTTAGCTACAAGAAAAAAAGAAACAGAATCAGAGTTCTGATAATAAACTCTTCATAAAACAATATCCAAATTAAGTAAAATTAATCATCTTAAAAACAACTTTGGATAAAAGAATTCACATTTTTTGTCTCATGACTATTTTTTCCAAGTGCAGGATTCAATCCATCTTTGGATATTTAATAGCATGCTGGCCATGACATTTTTCTTAATATTGTGGTCAAACCTTTAAGTTAGAATCAGAGAAAGTAACACTTAAAAACTTTTTTTTAGTAAGTTGCTTTTAGGAGATAGTAAGATTAGTAGACAAAGAAGAAAATAATAAAAAGAAAAAAACTGTTCATATAAGGGCCAAGTGGAAGGCAATACGCCTTCAACCCACTCTTCCCCTTTGTAAGCTCTGGGTGGTGAGTAAAACACCATATAAGACACAACTTTGATAAATAAGATCTATCACATTGAACCAGAAAGTATTTCATGTTTCCTGGAAAACCTCAAGTACCCTGGTAGACAGTGATTAAGTGATCAGCTGCTAATCAAAAGGTCGGCTGTTTGAACACATTAGTCACTCCCTAGGAGAAAGATTTGGCGGTCTGACTAATGATTTACCACTTTGGACACCACCACCCCCAGCCCCCATGAGGCAATTCTACTCTGTCCTACAGGGCCATAAGAGTCAGAATCAACTCAGTGACACTGTACTTAACATAGGGACATGTCTGGAGTATCACTTCAACAAGAATCAGTAAGAATTAAAAGGAGTTTGTCTTTTAATGAAAAAATTCAGCCACCTATAGAAACTAGTTCCTATTGAATCAGTTACAACGTACAGTGATCCCGTGCGTGTTAGAGCAAAACTGTGCTCACTGGGGTTTCTAATAGCTGATTTTTCAAAAGTAGATCGCCTGCTCTGTGTATTGTCAACCTTATGGTTAGTACCTAAGGACTCCCAATTACGGAGAGGGGCGTTGGTTTGGTTTTGTTTTGTTCCTTGCATAACCTTTCATAGCATTTAGTATTGTACTTGCTGTTGAGTAGACTGTAAGTATTAGATCATATATATTAAATGACATGTTGGAATAACTAAAGAGTTTCTCATATGACTCATAGGACAAGCTTATAAGGTAGTCAGGACAGCTAAGGTAACTCACATTCAACTCATGAACTGACTTCATAAAAGCTTTATTCTTTAGATGTGGTCATTGACTGACAACTGACCACACCAAGACACCGTTAAATCTGCCCTTAAGTGCTGGAGGGACTTTATGCCTCAAAAATGACATTAGCAGCCATGCTTTGTGAAGCATTGCCTCCATTGTTTTCTTGTTCCATTTTACCATCTACTTCATTAAAAAAATGTTCATTTCAACTTTATCAAGAAAGCAATATATCAAGTTGGCATGTATACAGATCAACAAACAAATTCTGCCACGTTTTCGTTATTTACTGAACTACCAATATTAGAGGCCACTGTTCTTTCCTTCCGCTTTTTAAACAAATTAACTATAAGTTACTTTAAGTCTAGTTTAAAATATAGAAAACAAGCACAAATAAAAATCCATTTCATTTGTTTTTCTTCCAAAATTCTGCTTCCCGGGTGATGAGATAATATGGACCTTGTATTTGGAAAATTAATTTTATAGAGTGTTACTATAATGCAACTTGAGATCAGTGATGATCATTTGGAAATAGAAAACAATTGAGTAATTTTCCTTAGTAGTATCTCAATACATAAACCCATTTTATTCAAGTGGAAATCTATTCATTGTTGATGTGTAAGATGTGCAAGCAGGTTTTCCAACGCTGTAAGTCACACAGGATGAAATTGCCCGTCTTTCTCCTACAGATTCAAACTACCAGAAAGAGAACAGCTAACTTGGGTTAACAATGCAACTCTCTATGCCACAAAAGCTCTCTTTATATAACATGTAATTGTTGCTGTTATACACCATTGACTCATATATATATAGTGATGCTGTGAACAACAGATATGAACCTTGCTCTAAGTTATGCAATCCTCATCATCTCTGATATGTTCTAGCCTGTTGTTAAAGTTACTGTGCCAATTTATCTTCTTGAGGGTTTTCCACGGTTTTTCTGACCTTCCAGCTTTCTCAATATGATGTTCTTTTCTTTTTTTTAATATTTTAATTTATTTATTTT
>NW_006400088.1:1362412-1380248 GCF_000299155.1 Elephantulus edwardii | reverse complement strand
TCAGCAGCATTTGTTGCTTGCTGTTCTGTTAAATTTTGCTAGTCTTACTGGAGTGAGATGATATCTCATGGTTGTCTTGATTTGCATCTCTCTCAGAGCCAGGGATTTTGAACATTTCTTCATGTGCTTGTTCGCCCCATGATGTTCTTTTCTATGGACATCTGACAACATGCCCAGCGTATGTGAGATGAAAGTTTACCATCCTTGTCTCAAAGGAACATCTTTGTCACATATTCTCAGTGATTCTCTGTTGTTCTTTTGACAGTCTATGAAATCATTAGTGCACTTCTTGAACACCTCAATTCAAAGATAATGATTTTTTGTCATTCTAATCCATTGCCCAACTTTCAAATGCATAGGAAATAATTGTTGTAACCACCTCTAGCTGACCCTCTAGCAGGTTTTTAAAGGCAATAAATCACACAGGAGATTGCCTACCTTCCACAGAGCAGCTGATGGGTTTGAATCATATATATACCTTTGAGTTGCAGAACAATTTCTTAACAGTAAGCTACCAGGGCTCTAATTCTATCCATGTGTGTGCATGTGCTGTTGTTGTTAGGTGTCATTGAGTTGGGAATAACTCATAGACCTATGACAACAGATTGGAACCCTGTAATATTCTATGCTATCTTCACAATCTCTTACACATTTAACCCCATTGCTGCAGTCTTTGAGGCACTTTCTCCCCTTCACCATTCCTCCACCTTTCAAAGAAATAGCCTCTCCTTGCAATAAGCCTACAGTATATGAGACAAAGCTTTATCATCTTTGCATATTAGGAGCACTCTAGCTGCACCTTTGTCAAGATACATCCGTTTGTCCTTTTAACCATCAGTGGGCTATTCAATGCTCTTTCCAACATCAGAATTCAAAGGCATGAATTCTTATTCTGTCATCCTTATTCATTGTCCAGCTCTATGATGTATAGCAAGTGAGTGAAAAGAAGCACACTTTAGTCCTCAAACGGATGTAATTTCTCCTCAATAATTTTGAGAAGTCCCGGGCTACTTTCCCAGTGCATTACACCTCCTCCTCTCCTGACTACTGGAACCAAGTTTATTGACCCAAGTGAGACAAAGTAATGGACAGTTTCAATGTTTGACAGTTTCATTGTTGCAGAATTTTGGACAATTTGAAAGTTGAAAGTTTCAATCTTTTCTCCATCTTTCACTATATTGCCTATTTATCCAGTGGCAAGAACAATTTGTTTCCTTGATATTAAGATGTAATCCATATTGAAGCCTACAATGTTTAAGCTTCTGAAGCAAATGCTTCAAGTTCACCTTGCTTTCAGTAAGCAATATGTGTCATTTGCATTGTTGTTGTTATTATGTGTCATCGAGTCGCTTGCGACTCCTAATGACCCTATGTATGAGAGCCCTAAATGACATTCTATCCTGTGCCAACCTTGCTGCCTCCAACAAACTCATTCCCACCATCCCAATCACAGAATTGATCCATTTCATTGAGGGTCGTCCTCTTCTACACTGTCCCTTCACTCTCCCAAACATGATGTCCCTCTCCAAGGACCAGTCCCTCCTTGCAACATACCCAAAGTATGTCAGATGAAACTTCAGAATCCTTGACTCCAAGGAGCATTCTGGCTTCCCCCTCTCCAGGACAAACTTGTTTGTTCTCCTAGCAGTCCATGGTATACGCAACACTCTTCTCCAGCACCACAGTTCAAAGGTATCAATTCTCATTTTATCATCCCTAGTCACTGTCCAACTTTCCAATGCATAGCATAGAATTGCGAAGACTATTGCATGGATCAGGCGCACCTTAGTCTCCAGCCTGACGTCGTTGCTCTTCAGTACTCTTGAGAGGCCCCTCACAGCTGACTTTCCCAATGCAATTTGTGTCTTGATTTCCTGGCTGCTGTTACCAAGAGTGTTGACTGTGGAACCAAGTAAACTAAAACTGTTAACTATCTCAATCTCTTCACCATTCATACTGAGGCTGCCAATTTGCCCAGTGGTGAGAATCTTTGTTTTCTTGATGCTGAGCTTCAGTCCATATAGAAGTCTGCAATCCTTGACCTTCTGCATAGTGAAGGTTATTGGTAAGTCTTCCTCCAAACCCGATGGCACATTCCTCTTCATAGAGTCCAACTCCTCAAATAATTCGTGCAGCATAAAGAGTAAATAGATATGGAGAAAAGATAGAACTCTGATGCATATCTTTCTTAATTTTCAGCCATGTAATATACCTTGTTCTGTTCACGTAGTGGCTTCTTGGTCTAGATATAGGTTTTGCACAATTAAGTGTTCTGGGTTTTCCATTCTTTGCAATGTTAGCTGTAATTTGTTATGATCCACACAGTCAAATGCCTTTTCGTAGTCAATAAAGCACAAACAGACTTTTTAAAAAATATTCTTTATTTTCAGCCAGGATCTATCTGACATCAGCAATGATGTCCCTTGTGTCACAGCCTCTTCTAAAACTTGCTTGAACCTCTGGCAATTCCTATTAATGTTCTGTTCTAGCCATTTTGGTATAATCTTCAGCAATGTTTTGCTTTTGTGTGATATTTATCATATGGTTTGATAATTTCCACATTCTGTGGATCAACTTTCTTGAGAATGGATTACACCCGGTTGGTAGACCAGGCATCTGTCCTCCAAATTTCCTGGCACAGACTGATGAGCACGTTCAGGAATGCTTCAGTTATTTGAAATATGTCATTTAGTATCTGATCAATTCTTTGGGACTTATTTTTTGCAATGCCTTCAGTGAAGCTTGAATTTATTCCTTTACTACTTTGTAATCCCAAAGACACATAGCTTTAATCCACAAGCTACTCCATGGGAGTAAGATGGACAATCTTCTCATATGTGATTTACTACCTCTGAAAATCCTCTGAAGGGTCAACTATGTGTCAATTCTGACAAGACAGTATCTAACAATATCATATATAGGTATATGTTTTCATAAATATGCTGTCAGGGACCTCTCCAGAGTGTTGAAGAGCAAGGATGTCAGTTTAGAGACTAAGATGTGCCTGATCCAAGCCATAGTCTTCTCAATTACTTGCTATGCATCTGAGATCTGGACAATGACCAAGGATGACAGAAGAATTTATGCCTTTGAGTTGTGGTGCTAGAGAAGAATGTTGAACATACTATGGACTGCCAAGAGAACTAAAAAGTCTGTCCAGAGAGGGTGAAACCAACTGATCCCTAGAGGCAAGGATTTTGAAACTCCATTTCATATGCTTTGGACATATAGCCAGGAGGGACCAGTCTTTAAAGAAAGATATCATGCTTGGAAGGGTCAAGGAATAGTGCAAGATAGGAAGGCCACATATTAGATAGATCAACACAATAACTAAAGTAATGTGGGTAGGTGTGTCAGAGACAGATTGGGTCAAGATAGAATATGGTTCAGAGCCATCATATATAAAGTAATTATTAGTCGTAGTTTGCTGGAGCTTCCAGATTAAAACAAGCCTGGAAGCAGAAGTAGCATCCACTTCTGAAATGGCTTGTCTCTAGAACCTAAATGAACAGTGCTAAGGCCTTTCGTTCATAGGGTCGCTATGAGTCGTCTATGACTCAACAGCACCTAACAACAGTAACAATGACGACATAGAGAGAGCTATGTTGTTGGCCTAGTGGACAGAAAGTTATGCAACCAAGCCCAAGGTGGGTGATTTTAATCTGCGGCCCTCAGGTCAGGTTCAAATTGGTTTTCAGTCCAACATTCTTCTAAATGGTTTAGCACTGGTCTGTGTATTGCTGTACAGAGGTAACTCGTGGTTGCTGTGATGCTGAACACTGTGACACTAATGTGCCAAATACGATAATGGTTACCCATTGCGGATAGTGTTTGCTGGAGCTTTCTGATTAAAACAAGCCTGAAAGCAGGAGTGGCATCCACTTTCGAAATTACTTGCCTCCGTAAACTCTATGAACAGTGCTCAGGCCTTTCATTCATAGGGTCGCTATGAGTTATCTATGACTAGACAGCACCTAATAACAACAATGTGGTGTTCTTGTTGTTGTTGATTGTCATTGAGTTGAGCACAGCTCATAGCGACCCTATAACCAAAAGACCTGAAGCTTTCTACAACTGCATTTTATATACAAAAGAAACAACATAAAGAACAGCAAACTCACTGCTGTCAAGTCAGTTCCACTTCATGAGAGTCTCTACCAGATTTCAAGACTAAATTTTTAAGAGAAGAGACTACCTATCTCTCCTATGGAATTGTTGGTGGATTTGATGGTTAACTATTGGCTAGCTTTACATGTAACATATTGCACCACCAGAAAAAAATATATACATATATAGAGAGAGAATCATTAGTGATACAGAGTATAACAAGTCAGGCTGTTAACTGGAAGGATAGAAAATCTCCTCTTCTATTACAATTTTAATAGGAGAGCTCTGTTGGCCTAGTGGCAGGAAGCTGTGCTGCAATCCTGAAGGCATGAGGTTCAAGGCTACCAGCTGCTCAATGGGAAAAGGACATACAGTCTCCTTTAATTTGATTAACTGCCTCTGAAAACCCAGTGGAGGGTCAGCTAAGGGTCGATTCCAACTCTACAGTACACAACAACACCACCACCACTTACAATTATAAAGGGTTTCAGTTGACATTATCATTCTTTAATCACTTTGTGTTGCACTGTTGCTATATACCTTGAATTAAAGCCAACTATAACTGACCTTCCAGTGGGTTTTCAGAAGATATAAGTCTGAGAAGAGATTGCTCATCTTTCTCCAGTGGAGTAGCTGATGGTTTTAAATTATGTGCCTTCAGGTTGATGTTACAACTCTATACCAGTAGCAAATGAGCTCCAATTATGTTATGTAACATTAATGTGACTATGACTTACAGCTACCCTATACAATGGCTCTTGAAACAACCTCATCATTTCTGACACATCTAAACCCATTGCCAGGTCACAATGACACAGTCACTCTGTCAATCCATCTCATGCAGACTCTTCCTCTCCTGTATTGTCCCTCCACCCTTCCAAACATGATGGCCTTCTCCAAGGACTGGTCCTTCCTGGAAGTAAGCCCAAAGTATGTGAGACAGAGCTTCAAAATTCTTGCCACTAATGAGCAATTTGTTTTCACCTTCTTTAGGGTAGATCTGTTTTGTTCTCTTGGCAGTCCATAGGAATTTTCAATACTCTTCTCCAACACTACATCTCAAAGGTATTGATTATTCTTCTGCCATCTTTATTCATTGTCCATCTTTCAGATACTTAGCAAACAATACACAAGACTATGGCCTGAGTCGAGGGCACTCTAGTCTATAGACTGACACTGTTGCTCTTAAGCACTCTGGAGAGGTTCCTAACAGCAAATTTTCCCAATGTAATTTATCTTTTGAGTTCCTGACTATTGATTTCAAAATTGTTGATTGTTATCTGAATACAATGAAATTATTAACAACCTCGACCTTTTCTCTACCTATCATAACACTGTCTTAGACAGGTGGTGAGGACTTTTTATTTTCTTGATGTTGAGATGCAATCCATATTAAAGGCTACAGTCACTGATCTTGAAATGGTTCTGTGCAGCAAGTTATCCTCAGCTTTGGTGAAAAAGATTATCTTATCTGCATAGCACAGGTTGCTGCTGAGACTTCCTCCAATCCCTCCTCCAATTCTTCCTCATGAAGTCCAGCCTCCCAAATGATCCTTTAGCATATAGATGGGTTTGGTATGGAGATTCCTGACTCACTCTTTCCTGAACTTTAAATCATGCAGTGTTTCCTTGCTCTATTTGGACAATAGATTTGGTCTAGGTATGGTTTTCACATGAGCACAGTGTTCTGAGGTTTACTTCTCAGTGTGAGACCCAATTAAATGTGACTCGACCCATACAATCAAATGCCTTTGCATAGTAGATCAAACACAAATAGACATTTTTCTGGTACTCTCTGCTTTCAGCCAAGTTCCAGATGACATTAGCAATGATATTCCTAGTGCCATGGAATCTTCTAAACCCAGCTTTTATTTCGCAAGTTCTCTGTCAATGTACTATTTTAGTTGGTTTATTTTTTAATAATCTTCATGTGATATTAATAATACTATTCAATTATTTCTATATTCTGTGGGATCACCTTTTTGGGGGATGGGAATAAATATGGATCTCTTTCAGCTGGTTGGCCAGATAACTGTCATCCACATTTCTTGATATAACATGGTAAGCACATCCAATGCTGTATCTTTTTATTGAATTATATCAACTGGTATCTATTTCTTGAAATAAGCTAATTGATATTTATCAATTCTTGGGGCCTTATTTTTTGCCAACTCCTTCAGAGCTCTTGTTCATGTGGTACTTCCTGAAATTTTTTCAGTGTCAACTAATTCATGAAAGATTAAGTTCAGGCTGTACTGAGCCATTGGCAAAAAGTAAGGTCCAAGAAATCAGGGCAATATCAACTGACATATTTTAATTAACAGATGCAGAACGGGGTGTGCTCATCAGTTTGTGCTAGGA
This sequence comes from Elephantulus edwardii, assembly GCF_000299155.1. Taxonomy (NCBI): domain Eukaryota; kingdom Metazoa; phylum Chordata; class Mammalia; order Macroscelidea; family Macroscelididae; genus Elephantulus; species Elephantulus edwardii. The sequence continues at coordinate 1,373,780 of NW_006400088.1, read as the reverse complement.
AATTTGAAGAACAGCTACCTAGTCAACTGACTAGAAAAGATCCATATTTGTCCTCATTCTCAAAAAAGGTGATCCAACATAGCCTTCAGAGGATTACATCTTCATCAAGAAAACAAAGACCTCACTACAAAACCAACAGTCAACATTATAATTGATGGAGAAAGGATTGAAGCTGTCAAAAATTTTATCCTGCTTAGATCAATAATCAGCACCCTTGGTACTAGCAGTAAGTGAATAAGGAGATATATTTTGCATTAGGCAAGTCTACTGTCAAGGAAAATTCCAAAATTCTGAAGAGCAATAATGTTAGTTTTAAGATTATGGTGTGCCTAATTCAGGCCATAGTCTTCTCAATCACCTCCTATGCATCAGAGAGAGAGACAATGATTAAGGATGTTAGAAGAATTGATGCATTTGAGTTGTGGTATTGGAGAAGAATATTGAACACACCATAGACTGCCAAGAGAACAAACAGGCCTGTCTTGGAGAAGGTGAAATCAAGTTTCTCCTTGGAAGTAAAGATTCTGAAGCTCTGTGACATATACTTTGGGCATGTTGCCAGGTGGGACCAGTCTCTGGAGGAGGACATCATATTTGGAAGGGTGGGGTGAAAGCATAGGAGAACAAGACCCCTAATGAGATGAATTGGCATAGTTACTGGAATAATGATGGTAGGTGTGTCGGAGACAATAAGACTGGCGCAGAATAAGACTGGGTCCAGAACGATTGTACAGAGGGTGACTATGAGTCATATGTAATTAAATTGCACATAAAAACAACATTTGAAATAAAGGCAATCTCCTCTTGCATATTTTATAGCCTTTGAAAACCCACTGGTGGGTTTGCTATGAGTCAGTTAATTCAGACTCAATGGCAATGAGTGAGTGATACTTTTTCTTCACCATTGACATAGACTCACTCTCACCTACAATTTTTAGAGTTACTGCTGTCAACCTCATACAAAAAAGAATTTAAAGTATCATTTTCATGGAGAATACTCTTTCCCAATTCAGCTAAATTATTGTTTATTGCCACCCTCATCTCTCAGTTTTACCATACTATGGTGACTTGCCTGTTGCTGTGATACTGGAAGCTATACGATTGGTACTTAAATACCAGCAGGTTGTCCGTAGTGGACAAGTTTCAGTGTAGCTTCCACACTAAGACAAACTAGGAAGCAAGAAAGGCTTTCCATTCCAGAGTTTAATAGGCCTTTGAAAACTTTATGGACAACATTGTTGAATATGAGGCCAGAAGATAAACCTGTCTGGTTGGAAGGCACTCAAAACTTGACAGATAAAGGACTGCCTCCTCAAGGTAGAGTTTACTGTAATGATATTGATGAAGCAGAAGGTTCACCCATTGAAAGACTTTCATTTATTGATGTGGCAAGACTCAAAATGAGGAGAAACAGCTGCAAACATCTATTAATAATTTAAACATGAGATGTACAAAGTATAAATCTAGTAAAATTAGAAGCTGTCAAAAATGAAATGGAACCCATGCAGATTGACATCCCAGGCATTACTGAATTGACATGGACTGGGATTGGCCGTTGACATAGACTAGGCTTAGCCATTGTGATTTAGATAAATAACATGACCTACTATGCCAGAACTGATGTATTGAAGAGGAATAATATGATATTCATTGACCAAAAAAAAGCATCTCAAGATAAATCCAGAAGTACAATACTGTGAGTGATAAGATACTATCCATACTCATACCAGGAAGTCCTACAACTATTATTGAAATAAACACACTGACCACAAAAAGTAAAGATAAAGAAATTTAGGATTTCTAACAGTTATTTCAGTTTGAAATTTATGGAACATGCAATAAAAATGCGTTAATAATAATTGGTGACTGAAATGCAAAAGTTGGAAACAAAGACGAACAAGCAGTTAGAAAACATGACCACCTTGGTGACAGAAATTAAGCTAGAGATAAAATGACTGAATTTGTATAATAATTAATTCATTGCAAATACTCTTGACAAAAACAAAAAAGTATGAGTATTCATATGGACTACACAGGAATCAGATTGACTGCTTTTGTGGAAAGAGATACTGGAAAAGATCAGTATCAGTACTCAAAACCAGACTAGGACTTATTGTGGAACAGACCATCAACTACTCCTATTCAAGTTCAAAACAAAGTTGAAGAAAATGAAAACAAGTTACAGAAAACCAAAATATGATTTTAAGTGTATTTCCAGATTAATTTACAAACCATTTTTATAATAGATCTGAACACTAATTACCAAAGAACAGATGAGTACTAGAATAACATCAAGGACATCATCCATAAAGGAAGCAAAAGTTCATTACAAAGATAGAGAAGAGTGAAAAAACAAAAATGAAAGAAGAGATTCAGGAACTTGCATTGTTACAAAAAGAAGCCTTAAAAGGGGGAAGGAATGTTGAGATACAATTGCTGAATGGAATATCTCAAAGAATAATTTGAAAAGATAAAGCAAAAGATTATAATGAAATTCATAAGGCTCTGGATTTAGACAATGAAAAGAAAAACATTTAGCACTTCAATTTGAAAGAAGAGCTTTGAGGAAATTCAAGCCTAAAGTTGTAACACTGAAGGATTCTGTTTGCTAAAATCTTGAATGATGCTGGCAACATCAGAAGATGTTGGAAGGAATACATAGAGACACTGTACCAAAAAAGGGATAGTCAACACTGCACTATTTCAGGAAGTAGCTTATCATCAAGAATGAATAATATTTAAAGAAGAAGTTCAACATGCACTGAAGGAATTGTCAAAAAATAAGGCCCAAGAATTGATGGAATACCAATTAATGTGTTTCAAAAAACAGATGCAACCCTCGACATGCTCACCAACCTAGTTAACTGATGGGAAGAGATCCACATTTGTTCCCATTTTCAAGAAGAATGATCAAACAGAAAATATTGAATAATATCACTAATACCATATGAAAGTCAAATCTTACTGAAGAATATTTTTAAAGGGGCTAGAATATTTACAGTACCTAAACAACTGTCAGGCATTCAGGCTGGGTTCAGAATAGGCTTTGGCGCCAGGGATATAATTGTTGATGTTAGAATGATCTTGGCTAAATGCAGAGACTCTCAGAAAAAATATTTACTTGTGTTTTATTGATTATGCAAAGGTAATTGTGTGGATCATAAGAAAAATATTATAGGTAACATTGAGCAAAATAGGAATCCCAGAACATTTCATTATGCTCATGTAAAACATAAATAGAGCAAGAATCTGAACAGAATAAGAGAACACGACATGGTTTAAAATAAGCAAATTTGTGTGTCAGAGTTTTATTCTTTCTATTTACCTATTCTATCTGTATGCTGACCAAATCATTAGAGAATCTGGACTTCTTTGAAAAAGAATGTGGCATCGGGATTAGTGAAAGACTCATCAACAGCTTGCACTATTCTGTTGCCACAACCTTGCTTGCAGAAAGAAGACTTGAAACATTTATTAAAGAAAATCAAAGACTGTTGTTGTTGTTGTTGTTGTTATGTGCTGTTGAGTCACTTGCGACTCATAGCGACCCTATGTACAACAGCCCTAAACTCCGCTCTGTCCTGTGCCAATCGCACTGTCTCTGACACTCCCATTCCAATTATCCCAGTCACCAAATCAATCCACCTCATAGAGGGCCTTCCCCTCCTGCGCTGTCCCTCCACCCTCCCAAGCATGATGTCCTTCTCCAAGCACCGGTCTCTCCTCATAACATCTCCAAAGTATGTTAGACGGAGCCTCAGAATCCTTGCCTCCAAGGAGCCACCCGGTTTGACCCTTTCCAGGATGAATCTGTTTGTTTTCCTATCAGTCCGTGGTATTCTCAATACTCTTCTCCAGCACCACAGTTCAAAAGCATCAATTCTCCTTCTATCCTCCTTGGTCATTGTCAACTCTCTGATGCATACATAACAAGTGATTGCAAAGACCATGGCCTGTATCAAACGGACCTTAGTCTCCAGAGAGACACCATTGCTCTTCAGTACTTTGGAGAGGTCCCTAACAGCAGACTTTCCCATGGCAATGCACCTTTTAATTTCCTGGCTACTGGTACCAAGAATGTTGACTGTGGAGCCAAGCAAACTAAAGCTGTGTACAAGATCAATCTCTTCACCATCCATCCTGATGCTGCCATTTGGTCTAGTGGTGAGAATCTTTGTCTTCTATAACCTTCAATATTAGTTACATCGCATCATCAACAAAGCAAAAATCTTGACCAATAGGCAATACCATGATGGATGGAGAAAAAAATGAAAGTTGTCAATAATTTTAATTGGTTCCACAAATAATATCCTTCAGGGCAGCAGCTAAATGAAAAATTTGTTGAACTGAGAAAAATCTACCTTCAAAGGTAAATTAAAATTTTAAAAAGCAAGAATATCCATTTAAAGACTAGGGTGCACCTAATGTAAGCCATGGTCCAGTCAATTGCTTATTACACATCTGACAATGAATGAAGAAGATCAAAGAAGAATAGATGCCTCTGAGTTGTGATGTCAAAAAGTATTGAAAAATGCATACTATGGGGGAAAATATGTCTAAAAGAAAGTGCAACTAGAGTGTTCCTTAGAGGCAAGAATTGTGAAACTTCATCTCACTTACTTGGGACATATATTTGGAAGGAACCAGTTTTTAGAGACATCATGATGGGAAAGAAGATCCGTGAAATAGAGAAAAACCCTCAATAAGATGAACTGACTCAGTGACTATCACCATGGGCTTGTGTGTGACAGATGCTGAGGATGGTGCAGGATAGGACAGGGTTCATTTCTGTTGTTCATCTGGTCACTATAAGTTGTAGTTAACTTGAAGGCACCTAACACCAAGAAATATGTTCATTATGAAGTTTAAAGATGACTTCAAGGGATAAGTTTAGTTCGAATTTTGAGTATTTCTTCAGAGTAGTGGATTTAAGAGTTCTTCCTATCAAGAACCAGTACATCTGCAATATATAACAATTTAGTCAAGATTCATAGTTTCCTTAATCAAAATGCTCAGAAAAGGTTGTAGTCATTACCCTCTTCTGTTCTCCTGGAAAAGAAAGCAATAATTCACAGAAATAAAACTGAAATCCATATCTTTTTTACAATAGAAATCTAAATTGCCAAATCCAGAGTTCCTGATACTGAAGATCCACCAGAGTAGCCTATGTACAAGAGTGGCCTTATGCCCCAGATAGAAAACAAAGTGATTTCCAGCAAGAAGTGGATTTCCACTGTTAGAGATGATACTAGTTGACTTTGTAAAAAAAAAGAAAAATAAATAAAATTTCAATGTTTCAGCAGAAATTTAGCATTTTTTAAATTAAAAATGTGCCTATACTTATTTAAGGGAACTCTGGTGACCTAGTGGTAAGAAGTAGTGCTGCAATCCCAAAGGCATATGGTACATATCTACCAGCTGCTCTGAAAGAGAAGGATAGGTAATCTCCTCCTGTATGATTAACTGCCTCTGAAAACCCAGTGGCGGATCAGCTGTGAGTTAAATCCAACTCAACTCAAGGAGGACATTACCTTTGGATCCATTCCAACTAGATAGTACACAACAACATAGTTAAAACAATTAAAACATTTTTATGGGATCAGTTTACATGTATATATTTACTAAGGTAAAATTTTTTGCTTATTTGCTTTTTGGACCTTCTAACACACTCTAGAAAGCTCTGGTAGCCTTGAAAAGAGTTATGCTACCAACCCAAAGGCAGTCTATTCAAATCAACAAGCTGCTCCTTGGAGAAAGATTGGCAGTCTTCTTCCATGCTGTCTACCGCCTCTGAAAACGCACTGGAGGGTCGGCTATGAATCAGATCCAACTCAACAGCGACAAGTTGTTTTATTGTTGAATACATGCTGGTAAGAACAGTCATTATTATCTTATTACAATGACTCTTCAAACCAGAATCAAGTAGTTCTATGTACTCTTCACTATCAGGGGTTTAGTTATTATTGCTGTTTCTGATGTTTTTATATCTGTTCTATTTGTCAATCTTTCTGGTGTTTTAGTAATAATATTATTATAATTATTATTTGTGAGTTTTATCAATAACATTTTAAAATTAAGTGGTGATTAAAGGAAAAAGAGAAAAATCAAATCAGGTTTCCACTCAGTTACTAATACACTGACTCCTCAAGTCTTATTTATTAAGTTGAATAGTTCTAAAAGTCAAATCTTTATGCAAAAGTCAGCATTATATGAAAAGGGAAAATGACCATAGAACATTACAAAATGATGGGTCACTACACTGTGACATAATTGCCAAATGGTTCCAAACTACTGAGAATTGGGGCCCACACAAAATGTCATATAAACTTAACAATCACAGCCAACAGTACTAAGACCTTATATATCAGTGTTATTTACTGCTAGTCATCCATCACTAATGCACAAAATGTTCAGAGTACATTTTTAACTGTTATATATGGGAAATTTTGGATAATGAGATAGTATAGTAGGTACAATGTAACTATTAATGATATCATTTAATAGCAAAAGATTTTAAAAAGTAATTTTATTGTTTGTGAACCGAATGTGGAAACTACAGAACAATTTCACTGATTTCACATGCAAGCAAGATTTTACTGAAAATTATCCAAAAATGACTAGAACAGCACATCAACAGAGAACTACCAGAAGTCCAGGCTGGTTTCAGAAGGGGTCGTGGTACTAGAGATATTGTAGCTGATGTTAGATGGATCTTGGCTGAAAGCAGGGAATACCAGAGGAATGTCTATCTGTGTTTCATTGACTATGCAAAGACATTTGACTGTGTAGATCATAACAAACTGTGGCTGACTCTGAGAAGAATGGGAATCCCAGAACACTTGATCGTTCTAATGCGAAACTTATACTTGGACCAGGATGCAGTCGTCAGGACAGAGCAAGGGAACACTGCATGGTTCAAAATTGGGAAGGGCGTACGCCAGGGATGCATCCTATCTCCATACCTTTTCAACCTATATGCAGAACAGATTATCCAGGAGGCTGGGCTCTATGAGGAAAAATGTGGGGTCAGGATTGCTGGACGATTTATCAACAATCTGCGTTATGCGGATGACACAACCCTGCTTGCTGAAACTGAGGAGGACCTGAAGCGCCTGCTGCAGAGTGTCAAGGACTGCAGCCTACAATACGGATTGGGGCTCAATGTCAAGAAGACAAAGATTCTCACCACTGGACCAATCGGCAGCATCAGGATGGATGGTGAAGAGATTGAGATTGTACACAGCTTTAGTTTGCTTGGCTCCATAGTCAACAGTCTTAGCACCAGCAGCCAGGAAATTAAAAGGCTCATTGCCATGGGAAAGTCTGCAGTTAGGGACCTCTCCAAAGTGCTGAAGAGCAGTGGTGTCTCTCTGGAGACTAAGGTACGTCTGATACAGGCCATGGTCTTTGCAATCACCTGTTATGCATCAGAGAGTTGGACAATGACCAAGGAGGATAGAAGGAGAACTGATGCCTTTGAGCTGTGGTGCTGGAGAAGAGTACTGAGAATACCATTGACTGCTAGGAAAACAAATAGATTTGTCCTGGAGAGGGTTAAACCGGGTGGCTCCTTGGAGGCAAGGATTCTGAGGCTCCGTCTAACTTACTTTGGACATGTAGTGAGGAGAGACTGGTCCTTGGAGAGGGACATCATGCTTGGGAGGGTGGAGGGACGGTGCAGGAGAGGAAGGCCCTCTAGAGGTGGATTGATTCAGTGACTGGGATAATTGGGATGGGAGTGTCAGAGACAGTGCGATTGGCACAGGACAGAGCAGAGTTTAGGGCTGTTGTACATAGGGTCGCTATGAGTCGCAGGCGACTCGACGGCACATAACAACAACAACAACAACAACAATTTTATTGTTGTTGTTAGATGCTGTAGAGTTGAGTACAACCCATAGTAACCCTATAAACAGATCCAAACCCTGTCCTACCTGTGCCATCCTTACACTTCATGAGACATTAAAGCCCATTACCTCAGTCATCATGTCAATCCACCTGGTCAAGGATCTTCCTTTCCTTCGCCAACCCTCTGTCTTTCTGGGGATCATGTCCCTCTCCAAGGAATAACCCCTTTTAGCAACATGCCTGAAATATGTGAAGAGAAGCCCCATCATCCTTGCCTCCAAAAAGCACTCTGCCTGTACCATATCTAAGACATATTGGTTTGTTCTTTTGGCTGTCCATGGAATGTTCAGCATTCTTCTCCAACATCACAGCTCAAAGACATCAATTCTTCTCTTCTCATCCTATTCATTGTCCAGCTCTCAGATGCATATCAAGTGATTAGAAATACCATGATCTGAATCAGACCCATCTTAGATATCATTACTCCTTAATAACCTGGAGAGGTTCCTAATTGGAGGCTTTTCCAGTGCAATATGTCTCTTGATTTCCTGACTGCTGGTACCAAAGGTGTTAATTGTGGATCCAAATAAGATGAAAGATAGTAAGGTACTAATAAGATGGAAGATAAGACATCTAAGAAGAAAGCAAAAGGTCATTACAAAGACAGAGAAGAAAGAGAAACTGAAATGGATGTCAGAATAGACTTGAAAAACTACACTAGAATGTCAAGAAGCCAAAACAAAGGGGAAATATGCCAAAGTAAAAGAGTTGAACAGAAGACTTCAAAAGGCAGGGCAAGAAAACAAAGCAAAAAAAGTATTAAAAAGGAATGTACAGAGAGCTGGAATTGGAAATTAAAAAAGGAAGAACTTGTTCAGCATTTGCAAACTGAGAGAATGGAAAAAAAAGTTTAAGCCTTGAATGACAATGGGCACCATATTGATTAATCCAGAAAGCATCAAAAGAAGATGAAGGGAATACACAGAATCACTGTACCAAAAAGAACTGATGGACACTGAAAAAAATTCAGTAAGTGCCATATGAGGAGGAGCCAATGGTAATGACAGAGGAAGTGGAAGTTTTATTTGAGATACGGAGTTTTAAAATATCCCCAGAATTGATGGAATACCAATTGACTTGTTTCAATTAATAGATGCAATACAGGATGCAGTCACCAGTCTATGCTAGGAAATTTGAAAGACAGCTTCCCATTCCCAAGAAAAGTGATCCAACAGAATGTAGAAACTATTGTTGTTGTTGTTGTTAGGTGCCGTCGAGTCTCTTGCGACTTATAGTGACCCTATGTACAACAGACCTAAATGCTGTTCTATCCTGTGCCAATCACACTGCCTCGGACACACTCATCCTGATTACCTCAGTCACTGAGTCAATCCACCTCATAGAGGGTCTTCCCTTCCTGTGCTGTCTCTCCAACCTCCCAAGAATGAGGTCCCTCTCCAAGGACCGGTCCCTCCTTACAATATGTCCAAAGTATGTCAGACCAAGCCCCAGAATCTTTGCCTCCAAGGAGCAGCCCAGTTTAACCCTCTCCAGGATAAATCTGTTTGTTTTCTTGGCAGTCCATGGTACATTCAATACTCTTCTCCAGCACTACAGCTCAAAAGCATCAATTCTCCTTCGATCCTCCCTAGTCATTGTCTAACTCTCTGATGCATAACAAGTGATTACAAGCCCGTGGCCTGTATCAGAATCACCTTAGTCTCCAGAGTGACACCATTGCTCTTCAGTACTTTGGAGAGGTCTGTAAGAGCAGACTTTCCCATCACAATACTATTAATCGCACATGCAAACAAAATACTACTGAAGATCATTTAAAAAAATGGCTAGAATAGTACATAGACAGGGAACTACCAGAAATTCAAGCTGGATTTAGAACAGGTCATGGTATTAGGGATATCATTGCTAATGTCAGATGGATCCTGGCTGACAGGAGAGAATAACAGCAGTGTCTATTTGTGCTTTATTGACTGTGCAAAGGCATGTGACTGTGTGGATCATAACAAGTTATGGCTGACATTGAGAAAAGTGGGAATCCCAGAGCACTTAATTGTGCTCATGTAAAACCTGTACCTAGACCTCGAGGTGTTGTACAAACAGAGCAAGAGAACACTACATGGTTTAAAATTAAGAAGGGAGAGCTTCAGGGTTGTATTTTCTATCAATTTCTCTTCAATCTATGTTCTGAGCAAATAATTCGAGAAGCTGGATTCTGTAAAGATGAATGTGACATCAGGATTGGAAGGACGCTAAGTAATAACCTTCATTTTGCAGATGACACAACCTTGCTTGCTGAAAGTGAGGACGACTTGAAGCATTTGTTGCAGAAGATCAAGGAATGTAGTCTTCAATAGAGATTATACCTCAATGTCAAGAAAACAAAGACTTGCCACTGAAACCATAGGCAACATCATAGATGAAGAAAAGATTGAACTTGTCAACAATTTCATCATCTTCATCTTTAATTTTACTGTTAACATTCAAATAATCTAAGATATATAGTTATACTATTTATTTATTTATTTATTTATTTATTTATTTATCACATATTGTTGTTGTTATGTACCATTGCTTTAGAACTGATTCATAGTTGACCCTGTAGTGAATTTTTAGTGGTTCTAAACCACACAACAGGAGACTGCCCATCTTTCTCCCTTGTAGGAGTGAGTGGATTTGAACCTGCCTTTAGGTTGGTAGTGCAATTTCTTACCACCAGACCTTATCAGGTATTTACGTATGAACAAAATTGACATTTATGACTATTATTTATAGTCTGGCAAGTAAAGAGGTCTATGTTGTTTGGGGAATGGGGTGACACCATGAATTATTACACTGAATAACATCAACACTAGCAATACCACTGACTTTTGAGGCATGTGACTATGTAGAACTCTGAGGCTGGAACAGCTGAGCAAATAGTGAACATTTGAATGTTGCTTCCTTTAATACTTGTCCTCAAAGTTTTTCCAGCATGAGGATTCTGTAAAACAAAATGGGGAATATATTTAAGAGTTCATTTCCAAATCTAGGTGAGGAATGACCTTGTGTAGAGAGGAATTTTTCTAGGTAATTGCAGAATGCCATGAGATGCTGCCGCTTTTCCCCAGCTGAGACTCACAATACAGACTCCATTCTTGCCATATCCTCCCATTAGAATAGAGACAGTTTAGACTCCTGCACTTTTCAAAGCATTCCTTCGGCTGCATAGAACTTGTAGCCTGGCTGTATGTGGAAGCCATCATAAGGCTTGCAGTATGCAAGCCTTATACAATGACTAAACATTTAATTTTAACTTATATTTAATTTTTAACTTATACAATGTTGTTGTTGTTGTTGTTATGTGCCATCGAGTCGCTTGCGACTCAGCGACCCCATGTACAACAGCCCTAAACCCTGCTTTATCCTGTGCCAATCTCATTGCCTCTGACACATCCATCCCAATTACCCCAGTCACTGAATCAATCCACCTCATAGAGGGTCTTCCCCTCCTGCGCTGTCCCTC
>NW_006400088.1:1351659-1361312 GCF_000299155.1 Elephantulus edwardii | reverse complement strand
CCCTTCTTTGGGATGGGAACAAATATAGACCTCTTCCAGTCAGTTGGCCAGGTGGTTGTTCTCCAGATTTCTTGGCACAACTTGGTGACTAAACATTTAATTTTCTCCAGAGGAAGGTTAGTGTACTGATACTCACCTTTATAATTTTCCAGGAGACTTGGATTTCAAGATAAGATACTTTTACTACTTTTCTGACTGTATATTTTTTTTTAATTCTGGCTCCATATTTACAGTCTTCAAACTTTGGGAGCCCAAACACTTAACTTTGATCTTTTCAGATTATTTCATTCAAACTTTCAAATGTGTGTATACACATTGATCACAAATATGTCTCCAGCTTCTTTTTATTTATGAACTTCAAGATCATACAACCTTCAAAATTATATCATCTATCTACCAAAATTACCTCTAGTAGATATCTCAAATTCAGCATGCTCTAAATGCCCTTGGTTTGAATCCACCAGCTGCTCCCGGGAGAAGAATAGGCAATCTCCACAAGTGCTATTCACTGCCTCTGAAAACCTACCAGAAAGTCATCTATGGGTTGGTTCCTACTCAGTAGTGCACGACAACACACAAATAGAAATTATTTTAAAAATGAAATTATCTTCCTCCATAGATCTGATACACAAACCTATACCAGTCAGTAAATGGCAATGTTGTTTTTCCAGTTTTCAAGCTCAAAACCTTGGAGTCATTCTTGGCTCCTCATCTCATCTTCAATTTTCCCCCGAAATCTGTTGACTCTAACTTGAAAACATGCACTTGCTATTAGCAGTGGGCATGATAGGAAATGGTCATATTATGAATATGTTTTTAAGTCATCACTGCTTGTTGTATTATTCATTCCATTGCTGTTCACTGCTCTCTATATATGGCTTTTTCCCCTGAGGTTCCCACAAGGCCACTAGAACAATATTGCGAGCATGAAAGTCTGACCATCAAACTTATCCTCAAGATCTTCCAGAGGTTTTTTTCCATACCTCAAAGACCACAGAAGATCCTACCTTGGCCTAGTCTCTACCCTCTCTGTCATGACACTAGAATGTGCCAATTTGTAGGCTATTGTGTTCTCTTTCCATCCTCTAAGATTCAGACCTCTATGCTTCACTTCTTGTTTCCTCACTAGCTTTAAGTCTTCACTCAAATTTCTCCTCATAGGCAAAGCCTTCCTTTATCTTAGCATGTAAGAGTGAGTACCTCATTTCTCAGCCTTCCTGTTCCCTATCTCTGGGCTATCTTTCATGGAAAAAGCTGTGTATCACCTTCTAATGCATATCACAACTATTTATTCATTAATTTTCTTCCTTGCATATCTCCTTTCACTGTAATGTAAATATTATGAGAGCAGAAATATTTGACTCATTTCATTCCTTGATAATACCCTTAACTCTAGTACGTGTTAGAATGAAAATCTGAGTAAATGTGCTCTCACCATTAAAGAAAGCAACATAATAAAAAAAGGAACTCCTAGACTTTGAAAGATAATAACTGATATGCCATGAAAACACTGTGCAATAATTCCTATAAAATAGATCTTTATAAGGGAACAAAATGAGTGGGAAGTGCAATCTGACCAGGTGGGAGCTCTAGTGGTGTAGCCAGGAGGGAGGTGGGCTTCTCACCCAAAGGTGGTATCTTTCTGGGCTTCAGATCCACCAGCAACTCTAAGGGAGAAAGATTGGCAATCTCCTCTCAGGTGATTAATGGTTTCTGAAAATCTACCAGAGGCTCAGCTATGAGTCAATTCTGACTTAACAGCAATGAATTTTATTTTGTTTTGTTTTATCTGCTTTATCTACAAAGTTTATATATATATATATATATTATATATTGTTTTTTCCACACCAGATCACCGGGTCATTCCCATTTACTTCATCCCCAAAACCATCAAATTGTGCAAACCTATGATCAACTCCACCACTACCTCTCCTCTTTCATTGCCCATTCTCATCCCTCTGCTTCCCCCCTACTGGCTACCTCCCTTGGGTCCTCCTACTCATTCCACAATAATGGTCTTATACAGTATTTGTCCTTATGGGATTGAGCTAGTTCACTCACCATAATACTCTACATTCCCTAAAAATCAATGCTCCTGCATGCTGCATAGTATTCCATTGAATGAATGTACCATAATTTCTAAATCCATTCAACTGTGATTGAACATTTGGGCTGTTTCCGTGTTCTTGGGATGGTGAATAATGGTGCTATGAACATTGGTGTACAAATCTCCATTTGTACCTCTATTCTCATTCTTTCAGGGTATATCCTCAAGAAGAGGAATATCTAAGTCATATGGAATTTCTATGTTCAGCTTCTTGAGGAAGCCTTCCAGAGTGGTTGTACCATTTTACAATCCCACCAACAATATAAGAGTTCCTATCTCTCCATATCCTCTCCAATATTTACTCCTTGCTGTCCTGTTAAACTTTAACACTACTACTGGTGTGAGATGGTATCTTATTGTGGTCTTGATTTGCATCTTTCTTATAGTCAGTGATTTGGAGCATTTATTTCTTCATGTGACTTTTTGCCATCTGAATATCTTTCTCTGTGAAAATTCTTCCTATGTCTTTTTCCCATTTTGTAATTGCATTTTGTAATTGGATTACCAGTCTTTATCTTGTGGTGGTCTTGTAGGATTCTGTAAACTTTTGATATAAGACTCTTGTTTGAAATGGTATTGCCAAATGTTTTTTCCAATCAATAGGTTTTCTTTTCACTCAGTTGGAAAATGGTTTTGATGAACATAGAGATTTAATTCTTAGAAGGTCCCATTCATCAATTTTATGCTCTCCAGATTAAGCATTTCTGGCTGTATTTGGCAGTCTCTTTATACCATAGACTATGCCATATAAATAAGCTTGATCCTAGTTTGTCTCTGATGAACTTGATGGTTCTAGGCTTTACTACCAGGTTTCTCATCCACACTGAGTTAATTTTTGTGTATGGTAGGAGATGTGGATCCTGTTTCAGCTTTCTGCAGTGAGCAGTCTAGTTTTGCCAGCACCATTTATTGATGAGGTTTTCATTACCCTATTTGATAGCTTTTATTACCTTGTCAAGTATCAGTTGACCATAGATAGCAGGGTCTATTTCTGGGTTTTCAGTTCTGTTCCATTGGTCCATATGTTTGTCATTGTACCAGTACCATGCTGTTTTTAGTTATTACTGCTGTGTAGTATGTTTTGAGGTCAGGAAGTGCTATGCCTCTCACTTCATTTTTGTTTTTCAGAAGTGTTTTGCCTATTTGACGTCTCTTGTCTCTTCAAATAAACTTAACAATTTCCCTTTCAATCTCCTTGTAAATGAATTTGGTATCTGTATTGGGATTGCATTGAACATGTAGATTGCTTCTGGTAGGATTGTTATTTTAACAATGTTGAGTCTTCTTATCCATGAACAGGGAACATTTTTCCATTTATTTATTTCTTGTATTGTGTCTTGCAGAAATGTTCTATAGTTTCCTTTGTATAAGTCTTTTATATCTCTAGTTAGGCTTACTCTCACGTATCTCAATCTGTGGTTGGCTACTGTAAATGGTATTGCTTTCTTGATTTCCTTCTCTGAGTTCTCTTTGTTACTGTAGAGGAATCCCACTGATTTCTATATATTGATCTTATATATTATTACTCTACTAAGTTGGCCTACTAGCTCTAACAGGTTTTGTGTTGAGTGTTTGGGGTATTCTGTGTACACTCTCATATAATCTGTATATAGTGGCAGTTTAACCATCTCTCTGCTGATCTGGATGCCTTTTATTTCCTTCTCTTGTCATTTTGCCCTAACAAGCACTTTCAATATAATATTGAATAGATGTGGTAATAGTGGGCGTCTTTGTCTAGTTCCTGGTTGCAAGGAAAATGCTTTTAGTCTTTCTCCATTAAGAATGATATTGGCTCTTGGTTTTGAATAGTAATTAAAATTTGAGTTTATGAGGTTGACTTGAACTTGAAGGATATATATGTACTAAAACCAGAGGGTTCCTACTAGCAGGAAACAGCCATGCTGTAAGGTGTATTACTTTATGTGAAAGGGTAAACTCTTCTAGAAGCCTGATATTTGGCTTGCTGTGGGTTTGATTGGCCAATAGGTTTCAGAGGAAAAAGACAAATGTCATTTGAGTATATTTTCTTCAGCATTGTCTTCCCTCTGACAGACACCTCCATTCATTTCTTTGAATCCAGCTCTACATACCTTCACTAGGTGTCCTCACATTTTAAAAAGCAATGGGTAAACAAATATCAAAGATAGCCTACACTTTAAGCCTCAAATGGCTTTCATTTTTACATTTCTGTGCATTAATTCATTAAACTTTTCTTTTTCTATGCCTAAAGCAAACATATTTTCTTGCCAATGTGTTTGATCCAACCTTCAAACAGGATTGTAATGCCGTAACTCCCATCAATCATGGGGGCATTCTTATAACTAAGACTTTATATGATAGATTACAGAAGCCCATTTAACCACAAATAAGTCTCCTGAGCCCTCACATATCCCAAAGAACTTCCTGTATTTCCAAAACTAGTTCAATTGGCAGCACTATGATAGATGGAAAGGAGATTGAGATTGTTAACCATTTCAGTTTGCTCAATTCCACAATCAACACTCAGCACCAGAAGTTAGGAAGTCAAAAGATTAATTGCATGGGGGAAATCTGCTATCAGGGACCTCTCCAGAGTGCTAAAGAACAATGATATCAGTTTGGAGACAGATGCACCTCATCCAGGCCATGGTATTTAAAGTTATTTGCTATGTATCAGAGAGCTGGACAATGACAAAGAATGACAGGGGAGGGGGAAAGATCAATGCCTTTGAGTTGTGGTGCTGGAGAAAAGTATTGAATCTTTTCCTTGGATTACAAAAATAAAATAAAATAAAATAAAAAAACCTCAACAGATTTTTCCTGGAGAGGGAAACTAACTTGCCCCTTAGAGGCAAGGATTTTGAATTCCCATCTCACATACTTTGGGCATGTTGCCAGGAGGAACCATTCCTTGGAGAAGGACGACAGTATGCTTGAAAATATGGTGGGTCAATGCAAGAGAAGAATACCCTAGGTGAGATGGACTGACACAGTAACTGGTATAATGGTGTTAGGTGTGTCAGAGACAGTGAAACTGGCTCAGGATAGGACAGAGTTCAGAGCTAGTGCATAGTTGCAATAATTCTCAGGCAAATCAATAACACATAAGACCATCTTAGGATGTTGACATCAACACTACTAGAAAAATTTAAATTTTTGAATTGTGACGTTGAAAAAGTGTACTTAATATCCCATGGACTGCCAAAAGAAAAAAACAGATATGTCTTGGAGAGAGTATAGCAAGAGTGCTTTGAATGCAAAAATGACAAAGGCTCTCATATACTTTGGGGACCAGATGGATTGATACAGTGACTGTAGCAATGGGCTCTAGTGTATCATAGATGATGAGGATGGCACAGGATAGGAAAAGGTTTCGATCTGTTGTTTATAGGGTCACTAAAAGTGTACTCCACTCGATGGCACCTAATAGCAACAATATATTATGTAGACAAGGAAACTCTGGCTTAGAAATATTACAAATCCCTTAAGAGGTTCTCAAAAGAGCAGAGCTGTATAATAACCTGAGAATGTGAACTATTTAAATTTTAAAGACACTGACAAAATCATTTTGTGTACCAGCACGAGTGAATGGGAATAATAGGATAAACTCAGAGTGCCAGTGAGGCTATAAAGTGGGTGGTCTATCAGGACGGGAAAAGGCAAAACTAGTGTCAGAAGAAAATTAGTTACTGGCTTTTAGACTCTGTGGTTACCTGATTCTGGGAGGGACAGAGAGCAGCTTTCCTACTGATGATGAAAGGAGGGGCCCAGAGAGGTCTTGCTTCTCAGAAGCTCTGGTCTTAGATGTGAAGGACAGCAGCATTGAGAGATTAAGGTCACAGCACATAACAATGTGCAACCAGTAGACTCCATTTTTAGTTTAGTGCTTCTAAATCAGAGAGTGTTTATAAATGCAAGTTATTTCTGATTCAATCAAATATTTGGCTGCTAAAATATCTCACAGATTTATGTGTGTGTATACACATCATATATACACACATATATAGAAGTACAGTACCCATACATATTTATATACACATAATTTTAATAATATGTCAAAGTAAATTATCCCTGCTAGTTCAGCACTCATTTGATGATTTTAACATATGGTCTGCCTTTTAAATACTACTCCAGTTATGGCAAGTTTTGCCATAAGATATGTTTCAGTGAAATTGAGAAGAATAAATGAAAGCATTCCAATTATCAGATTTTTTCATTCTTATTTAGAAAAGACCTTGGATATAGCAGTTTATGTCTTTCCATTTTTCTTATTTCAGTTCAAGAAACTGAAAAAATGAAGCCAAATTTAGAAGCCAAATTTCCACCTTTAGGTAAACAGAACGAAATGAAGTGAACATTTATGATAGTAATTAATTACAGGGAGCTCTGTAATAAAGAGTGGCTACAGGATAAGGAGTTGCGCTGCCAACCCAAAGGCAAACAGTTCAAATCCACTAGCAGCTCCACAGAAGAAAGACGGACAATCTCCTCTCGTGCAATTTACAGCCTCTGAAAACCCACTGGAAAGTCAAAGCTGGTTCCAAGTTAACTGCAGTGAGTGTTTTTGAGCACCAGCATGGTCTCAAAAAGTCTTTCATCATAGTAACTTAAAGAAAGTTATTGTGTTCACATGAGGCTTTTTATTGTATGTATATATTTTGGTTTTATCTTACTCTCACTTGGTGTTTGTGTCTTCAATTCATATTAGAGGATATATGCCCCTTATTTCCTCTTTGTGTTTCTCTCTATATTTTTATTTAGTGCTGTCCTTTGGCCTGCCTTCTCTCTCTCTCTCTCTCTCTCTCTCTCTCTCTCTCTCTCTCTCTCTCTCTCTCTCTCTCTCTTCTTTTCATTCTCCCTCCCTCTCACCTTCCCATGTTCCATGTTATTTTTCTTTCTTTTCTAAATGTTCAATGATTTATTCCTTACAGTATTACTTGGACTTCCACATTTTCTGACCTTCATTAAAAGGGGCCCTGATGATAGAGTGTTATGCTCTCATGTGCTGACTCTAAGGCTCTCTATGCAAATGTATCAGCTGCTCCAAGGAAGAATTGTAGAGGCAGTATGCTTCTATAAAGATGTACAACATTGAGAACTCTTTTGGGCAGTTCCACTCTTCCCTACAGGGTCATTATGAGTTAAAATCAACTCAGTGGCATTCTGTTTGGTGTGTGTGAGTCCTCAAAACCTAACCAGTGTACTTTGTTTTTACTTGGGTGGCCCTAGGTTCAATGTTTACATTATCGTTAGTTAATAATTTTTACCTTTTTTGCCAAGGAAAGAATTTTCATTAATAAGAATGTGTCCACAGTAGATATGTAAGCAGCAATGTAGCATTTGATTCATTTAGACATGATAAATAATAAGGGTCATTTTTGAAGGCTTGCCCATATGAAATAAACTTTTTCTTTTTTGCTGTTTCACTGCTTCACATGACTTTGAGTAAGAGTGTATGAATTAATTTTAGAATTACTTTCTCAGTGTTTCTCCAAGATTAATTTAGAATAGCCTTTATTCTAAGCATACTTTACATTACATTTTCCTCATAATTTCCCTTTATTGTGCCCTGATATTTCTATTAGAAATGATATATGTAGGTTACAGTAGAAATTATTGAATTGAAGGATGTTTGGTTATGTACATTTTTACCACAATAAAAAAAATGCATTACTGTGTTACTGAGATAGAAATTTGCTCAGTACCTGAATAGTAGTTTTAAAATTTTCTTTCTGGTTACTAAATAAGTACCATTCACTTTAACTTCAACTTTTATTACAAAGGTGGCTGTTTCCATTTTTCTTACAAGTGAGAGAAGTACAAGTGACAGATCCCTTCTCCCTCACCACAGGAGGTGTCTAAATGCTAAATAACCACAGTCAGGGACTTTGAAGCCATGCTATCTGGATACTAGGAACAATGATACATAACATACTCATTCTTACAAGTCTTGACATGGATCCTCAGAAAATAAAATAAAACATTGACTTAATGCAGTTATGACTCTTGCTTGAAATGACTATAAAAATACAGCTAGCATTCAAGATTTCTTTCTCTTTCAAGTTTGAAATTTGTACCTTTGTCCAGAGAAAAACTGTTCCATATTGTTGGTGTCTCCACAGAGCAGAAAGTGCCTGTGGGGTAAGACCATCTATCTCCCTGTCACCTTGCTGAGCAGTTTAAGCTTTTTTCAGTTTTGTTTTTGCTGTTGTTATGTGCTGTTGAGCTGCCTGAGGCTCATAGCGACATTGTGTACAACAGTCATAAACCCTGCTCTATCCTGTGCCAATCTTATTGTCTCTGACACACCTACCCCCATTATCCAAGTCACTGAATCAATCTATCTCTTCAAGAGTCAGTTTTAATTTGGCCATTTATGTATATATCTTCAGTAACACAATTTTTATTGTTAGCACATTTACTATTTAATGAGATAAATTCCAAGACATCAAACTCAAAAGAACTCTTTGCTGTCCAGACAAAATCGAATCATAACTGACTCTTCATTGAGTTTCAGAGGCTGTAAATTGCACAGGAGGAGACTGCACATCTTCCTCCACAGGAAAGACATTAAAAAGCAAACAAACAACACAAAATACCACCTCAAAAACAAGAACCAAACCTTTGTCTGCAAGGAACTCTATATGCAAAAGGAAATCAGACTTCTTTTAGACTTGAAGAATTCACACAAAAGAAGAGATAGGACTGTAATATAGTCTTATCCTATGCTAACGTGCCAAATCAAATCACATTCTTTTATCCCCATTTTCAATGATTTTTATAACTCTTAAGACTGAATTGAAGGTGGGTTAAGTATGAAAACTTAGAATAAAACATATAGAAGTTATAATTTTTAATAAAAATAGTAATCATAGGCTAGCTAAGATAACATCATAATAAATAAATAGAAATATTTTTCAAATAAAAGTTTACTTAAATATCTCTGCCTCTATTATTTATTTTGAGCAGAGAAAAAGATATTAACTATGAGGCTTTCATTTTTTAATTTCTTCATAGTAAGAATAAAAAAAATTTTGTTTAATATTTCTATTCTTTTTTTTTTTTTTTTGCTTCTATGGTACACCACAACAACTGCTATTTGACAAAAATTAGTATAAAGCCAAATTTATTTCATGACTGAGGAGGACCTGAAGCGCTTGCTGTAGAGGGTCAAGGACTGCAGCCTTCAATATGGATTGAGGCTCAATATCAAGAAGACAAAGATTCTTACCACTGGACCAATTGGCAGCACCAGAATAGACGGTGAAGAGATTGAGATTGTTCACAGCTTTAGTTTGCTTGGCTCCAAAGTCAACACTTTTGGCACCAGTAGCCAGGAAATTAAAATATGTATTGTCATGGGAAAGTCTGCTGTTAGGGACCACTCCAAAGTACTGAAGAGCAATGGTGTCTCTCTGTAGACTAAGGTATGTCTGATACAGGCCATGGTCTTTTTTTTCTACCTTTTTTTAAATTTTGCTTATTTTTTAATAATTTTAATGAACATTTACAGAGAGTTTGGATTTCCATTCATTCATTGCTGCACTTCTCTACCCGCCCAGCCCTC
>NW_006400088.1:1334098-1345453 GCF_000299155.1 Elephantulus edwardii | reverse complement strand
TGATGCCTTTGAGCTGTGGTGCTGGAGAAGAGTATTGAGGGTACCATGGACTTCTAGGCAAACAGATTCAGACTGTAAAGAGTTAAACCAGGCGTCTCTTTGGAAGCAAGGATTCTAAGGTTTTGTCTAACATACTTTGGGCATGTTGTAAGGAAGGACCAGTCCTTGGAGAGGGACATCACGCTTGGTAGGGTGGAGGGACAGCGAAAGAGGGGAAGGCCCTCTGTGAGATGGATTGATTCAGTGACTGGGGTAATCAGGATGGGAGTGTCAAAGACAGTGTGATTGGCACAGGACAGAGCAGAGTTTAGGGCTGTTGTACATAGGGTCGCTATGAATCACAACCTACTCGACAGCACATAACAACAACAATAAATTAAGAAAAGGTATTTTGAATTGTTACTTAATAATTAAAATGAAAATGTGTTTTACATGGGATAGATCACAAGCAAATAAGTAAATTTTAATTAAATTCTTTCAAAGGTTTTTTTTCTAAATTTTGTCAGTATTTTTGCAGTAAAATCTGCACTATGTCTATTGCTATGTTTGATTTTTCAATTTTATCCAGTTTCTACTCTTTTTGGGAAAGCCATAGGATTCATCATATTTCTGAGACAGGGAGTGAATTTATATGCACTCCAGGTTGAGTTTTTACTATACGGTATATACTAAGTGAATCATTTGTTCAATCTAGTTAATTAAGGGATTAAAAAAGAATTTTATACTATTCACATTATTAAGTTGATATGCTTTGGCATTGGGTGTATATTCCATACTTAGGTAATACCTTTATTTAATTATTAAATTGATGATTTTATACTTTTTCTTTACATTTAGATTCATATGAGGATTGAGTTACTGTAAGTTCATGGTTATTCTGTATTTGTAGAGATCAGAACCTGGGAGCAATCCATTAACAATACCATGCTCACTCTGCTAGTCTTCATGTTGACCAACTACAATTTCTTGGCTCCTAAATTCTGTTTTTCTTTTGGCTGTCAAGCAAAAGAATATTCTTTGTACCAAGGGAATGGGATATAAAAGCACACAATCGACCAATGTCCCAAGGAAGTTGGGCCAGCCCATCATATGATGCTCAATTGTAACTTTATACCACGTCTAATAAGAAAAGGCAGTCTCAAAATTCACATGTATACTGAAATCTATTTTTATGTGTTTACATCTGGGGTTCAATTTCAACAAACATTTACTGATCACTTTGCTAAGACAGAAGCCTTGTATTATATACAGGACACATGCAAATAAACAAGGTGTATCCTTTGTTGTCTTGTAGATATTTTCAGGTTACTGAGGATACAACTATGATTCAAATTGATGTGTTTAATGATCAAGTTAAGTGCAAATGGCATAGTACTGTTGGAGGAACATGTGATGGTGTCATTGATGACATCACTACAGAGATTGTAGTTACTCTGCAGAGAAGGGTTGAAGAGGTGACTGGAAATCTTACCAATTCTATTTAATTATTTCTTCATAGTACAGAGGAAGGCTGTTGTTAAACATAATGTGGTTTTTAGTGACTTAAGTATTTTATGAAAAATAATTTGTTGTGCATATTATCCAATTGAATTATCACTCATAAAACAATCCCAATTAAATGAGAGGATGGAAGAAACTATTAACACTGGTCTTATAAGAAATACACTCAGTGAAACATTAGCATCTTGTCTTATAAACCTAAGATTAGCAAATAACCTTGACAGTGAAGTCAGTGTCCCATTACAGCAAATCAACCATCGATAAATAGCAACAACTTATTAGATGCCAAATTTATGAGATGAATAATAAGAGAACCATAAATTATAGGCTTACTGTTCAAACTATAGCTTGATGGACTTCTGTAATACAACTGTGTTCACAGAGTTTCTGTAACAAAACTGAGACAGTTGACGCATGAACTTCTAGGATTATCTGTCTAGAATTAGCACAGTCCTCATAGTTTTTAATGCATAAAATAAATTTGTTCTTTTATGGAGGCCCATTTACTCCATTAGAAATCATGAAGGTTATTCCTAAGGAACAAACAGAACTAGTACTTTTCCACAAAGTCATTTTTGCTGATAAACTAGGAAAAAAGTTCAAAGCAGGTGTGAAAGAATCATGTATAAGTACAATAGGTCCAATGTACTAGAAGTTAGGGCTCCAGAAAGCAAAATGATCACTTCTTTAGACTAAAACAAGTGCACAGAGAGTGAAGCATTTAGTCAAATGTGGCATCATAATTTTGGGGAAATGATGACACCTGATCTAGATCTTGAAGATCATCTTTTTAGTCTGTGAGATGAGAAAATATTGAAAGCTTACATAATTTGAGATTTTTCCTAAAATAACAAAAACTCTTAGATATCAGTAAGACATTTTTCAGATCCTTCACTATTAGAAGCTGTAGTGTAATCCCAAAGACATGTGGTTTGAGTACACCAGATGCTCTGCAGAAGAAAAATGGGCAATTTCTTCCTGTGTGATTTACTACCTCTGAAAATTTACTGGAAGATCAGCTGCATCAGTTCTGATTCAACAGCAAACAACAACATGCTAAACTATTGGAGTGTAAATTCTACACCCCACACCTACCTCTTCTCTGACAACTCGTCACAGATTGCTAATATTTCTCATCTCAAACTTAATTGTATATTCTCTCTTCCCAATTCTTTTTTGGTTTTTGATGGTAAAATAGTAATGATAGATTTATTAGGAAGTATGTTGTAAAGGGAGGGGCCTCCTCTATGTGAAAGGAAAATGGTGAGAGGCTTTTCCGATTCTTTTTGTTTCATGGTATTACATTTTATCCCTATTTAAATTGTAAGCTCTCAACAAAAACTAAACAATCTCATACTAGGGGAGATTATATTATGGTGAGCTAATGATAAGCTTCAGGAAAAGGCACTGAAGTCTGTAGATTTTTTTGCTTACAGATTTATTTATGTTTATGTATGATGTAAAGACTCACCCTGAGTGATATCTCAGTGAAACAATAGGAAAATCCTGTGCTAAGCAAGTCCACCTGTTGATTTATGAGCATGCTTTTAATCATCAGTCTTCTAAGTCAAATTTAACACTACCTTAGTTTTCTAACTGGATAATAAATTCTATTTCCACCTCCTTACTTCAAATTGGAAAAGTACAGACACATGTCATGGCCCCTGACTATGTCTCCTGAAGTCCTTGAACTTACCCCTCATATCCAGGAAGGTGAGTGTCCAATGATTGGTTGGTCTTCTTGAGAGATGGTATTGTTCGTGTTTATTTCTTTTAACGGGAGATTGGATCATTAGAGTAGCTAAATCTGCATTAATAGAACCTATGTTATTAAAACCTCTCAATACCCTTTCCATTAAATCTACTTCATCTTATCCATTAAGGTTATGCCATCAATGAGTCAAAAAGGTCTGAGGGGCTTAACTGACACTATCTGCCTTGTTGATTCTGTCTGGTTGTTTTATGACTTTTCATTATTTTCCTTATTCCTGGATTCCTGGTCTCCTGGCTACACCGTTCATCAACTTCCTGGGCTAATTAGTAAAACTATGACTTTGCCTTGGTCCATATATTTTCTCTTTTTGGACACTTTTTTCTCTACCTGAAGTGGTACACTGCTTGCCTACATGTCAGAGCTACATGCTACCTGCCAATAGGAAGATTTCACCCTAACTTTTCTTTTCAAGCTTCCCCAAAGAAAGTCCATTATCACTAGCTTGTCATTTTCAGTTTTCATTTTTATTCTGAATGTGTTATATTTGTAAATCAAGCTTAGCCTTTTTTTCTTTTGTCAGCTTATATCAGGAAACACAGACATTGCAGCTGAGTGTAAACCACTGTCCTAGTGGAGATGGATGCCATGAGGGTCCCAGCTACCCAGTCATATCTCTTCCTCATGCCTAAGTATGTCTAAGCACAGTTCATCTTGGATATATCGTTTCAATCTCTCAATGGATTGCTTTGTAATATACATAACATTAGGGATTAGTGAATCTAACAGAATCTGCCTCATGACAGTGAGCTTTCTCAGGATTTTTTTTTCTTTCTACTTGGGAATAGGATAATCTTTAGAGATGTTTTTCAAATACTATCCATTACAAATTACATAGCTTTGTTCCAGAAGGATTGAAAATTGATCTCCAAGTTATGGAGATTCTTTTAAGATTGTAATATGACTAAGAGCAGTGAGTAAAGCCTCCATATGGGATCTTCCTACCATAAGAATGCTAACTCCTCTGGTACTCTGTCCTGCGATATAAAATAACACATTTGCCATTTTAATAATGGGAAAATATATGTCTGAGACTGTGTTTGAGCAAAGATATCACATTTTGACATAGTAGCTACAAGTAAGCATTGTACCTATCTGAATTTGTGATCTGGTGTCAAATTCTACAATCAGTCTCAGAGAGTGCAAACTGGTTCATTAAATGAAAAAAATTATAGGAGAAACCAACCCTAAATCCACTAGCACTGAGATGAACTGACAAAATGACTAGTAATAGACTACAGTATGTCAGAGATGACATAGGATAGGACAGAGTTTAGATCTTTTGTTTGTAGGGTCACTGTGAATTTTACTGAACTGGACAGCGCTTTAACAACAGCTAAGTTAGGATGTCAGATTTTACTATTCTGGTAATGAGAAGAGAGAAATCTTATAGTTTTCTACTAGAACTTTTCCCCTTCATTCTTCCAACTAACACATGAGTGTTCCAATTATACATGCAGGATTCAGGGAAATTATCATGAGGAGCAAGTCCATGAGGTCAAAACATCCACCATAAACTTGGCCTGGGCTGGAGCTGCATGTATAACCTGACCCATATTTCCTACTTAGCAAAGTGAGCCATAGTGTCTTTGAGCACCAACTTGGACTCTATGCCTAACAGTCCTTGAAATGTCTCTTTTATCCTTTACATCAGGGTTATTGTTAGCCAAACAAATGGCAGTAGGAATTTGTGGGCAAAAACTGAAAAAAAAAATTATATCATTGTATGGTGTCAAATGAGCCCTCCTCATGCCTCCATTCAGGTGTGGGGTTCTAGTCGCAAAGACTTAGTAGCTTGACTTTTTCTAGAGTGGATATAATTCCAGAAGATCTACTTCTCTGCATATTTTGATCCCTCCTTTACCATTTTCTATGACAATTCTGGAATTTCTTAGTAGGTTGAAAACTGTTTTCTAGACTTTCAAGAGTTAATGTAAAATTAGAGTAGTCTCATTTCTCAGAGTCCTTGATAGGTCCATTAATTCCACAAAAGTGAGCTTTCTACTATCCCTGTTGAAATGTAATTCTCTCAATTCAGCATTACCAAAATCTGACCTATCCATACTCTTCTATCCTTTTCCAGAGCATACTGGCTAGGTTCTGTAGATTCTTTGAACAGTATTAAAGTTTAGAATTGTTCTTATGACGCTAGTTACCTGGCTTCAGCTAGAAATACCACCTTGGACTTTCATGTAATTTGACTATCTGAATTTTATAGGAAGAATGAGGGTTGTTTAGTAATCATTCTCAGAATGAAAAATTATGTTAAATAGCTGTAAAAATAAAGCAAAATTTCACTGACTTGGTATAAAGCAAGATTTTATACTTCTTTATTTTTTAATATTCCTTGAATACAATCTAGTTGAGCAGGGCTAGAAGTCATTGTTTACAAAGCAGAAAGGAATTAATGTGCCTGGCTGGAGCAAGATTATTTCCAATGATGTTTGTTGGTAATTAGCTATGGACCTATAAAAGAGGACACATTCATAAATTTGTAATTTTGTTCATGAACTTTATGATTTGAAGTAAGAAAAGAATTGAATAATAGTTTAAAATTAATTTCTTCATTTTGATAAAATAGTAAAATTAATAATTGAACTTTGTTGCCTTGATTTATTTTCTAATTAGTAAATATAATTTTGAAATAGATGACTTAACTCACAAACTTCAGGAGTGACAAGTCCTTAAAGAAAGACATTGTACTAAATAAAAATCAACAAAACAGTAGGAAAAGTAGGAAAACCCTCAGTAATATGAATTGACGCAGAACCAGACAGTGTTTTGTTGTGTTGTTTCACCGTGAGTCTTAACAAACTCAGCGATGCTTAACCATAACAATTTAAAAATAATCTACATTTTCATTTGTAGTCACTCTATATAGATAGATTTTTATTTTTTAGTATTTATTGAGAAAAATTATTGACTTCTATGATACACTGGTTTAATTGAAGTTCTATTATGTAAATGACTAAAGTAAAGGCTTTAGTTTTGAGAAAATATTTCTCTAATTGTAATGAGGACATTTACTTTTGTATGTTAAATCAACATAAGCTTTCAATCGGAGAGAACAAATTCTCCTGATTCAGCAAATAGTCATTGAGAGTTTGTATAGAGTAAAAGATATGTATTCACTGTATATTTATATTTTCGTTTGCAGTTACACACATGTTTTGGCAATAAGAGCTCTCTGTTTTGTTCTTCACATGATATCTAGAATTTTCAATAATTTGTTATGTGCTGTCAAGTCACTTGCAACTCATAGTGACCCTTTGTACAAGAGCCCTACCTACACCCTGCTCTCTCCTGTGCCAATCTCACTGTCTCTGACACACCTACTCCCCACTCCCCAATCGCTGAATCGATCCACCTTATCAAGTATCTTCCTCTCCTGCGCTGTCCCTCCACTCTTCCAAACATGGTGTCCCTCTCCAAGGACTGGTCCCTCCTTGCAACATGCCCAAAGTATGTAAGACGAAGCTTCAGA
This sequence comes from Elephantulus edwardii, assembly GCF_000299155.1. Lineage (NCBI taxonomy): Eukaryota > Metazoa > Chordata > Mammalia > Macroscelidea > Macroscelididae > Elephantulus > Elephantulus edwardii. The sequence goes on along the minus strand of NW_006400088.1, from coordinate 1,338,698 downwards.
ATCCTTGACTCCAAGGAGCAGCCCAACTTCACATTCTCCAGGACAAACCTGTTTATTCTCCTAGCAGTCTATGCTATATTCAACACTCTTCTCCAGCACCACAGTTCAAAGTCATCAATTCTCTTTCTATCATTCCTGGTCACTGTCCAGCTTTCTCTGATGCATAGCACACATTTGTGACAACTATAGCCCTGATAAGGCTCACCTTAGTCTCCAGCCTGATGTCATTGCTCTTCAGTACTCTGGAGAGGTCCCTCACAGCTGACTTTCCCAGAGCAATTCATCTCTTGATTTCCTGGCTTCTGGTGCCAAGAGTGTTGACTGTGGAACCAAGTAACCTAAAACTGTTAACTCTCTCAATCTCTTCACCATTCATACTGACACTGTCAGTTGGCCCAGTGGTGAGAATCTTTGTTTTCTTGATGTGGAGTTTCAATCCATATAGGAGGCTGCAGTCCTTGACCTTCTGCAACAAGCGCTTCAGATCCTCCTCAGTTTCAGCAAGCAGGGTTGTGTCATCCACATAACGCAGGTTGTTGATGACTTTTCCACCAATCTTGATGCCACATTCCTCCTCGTACAGCCCAGAATCCTGGATGATCTATTCTGCATACAGAATTTCCACTATTTAGTCCTAAATTATAAAGGTCAAAGCATGCAATTTAAGGATGGAAGCTTAATACTTTACATGTGTGTGTATATAGTATATAAGTGTTCACAAATAGTAATTTCTTACCATTTTGGTATACATTTAACTGTTTATTGTTGATTTGGATTAACTCCTTATAAAAATGCAATGCTGGTCGTCATTTGAATGTTAGTCAATATTTGGAGAAACTAGACAGAAAATATTTTTAAATGTTAAATGAAAGTTAAGTATACTTTTTGTTGAATTTTAAAATAAGTTTATATAGGTATAATCTAAAATGCTTACTATTGAATGTTTTTCTCTATATAATACTGAGAAAATAACATATAATAACATGTCATAATGTATAATAGGGAGTTCTGGTAGTCTAGTGGTAATAAGCTGCATTGCAATCCCAAAGGCACAAGGTTCAAATTCACCAGCTGTTCCACAAGGGAAGGATGGGCAATCTCCTTCTGCACAATGTACTATATCCAAAAACCCACTGGAAGGTCAGCTATGGGTCAGTTCTGACTCAGTGGAACACAACAACAACTTTATCTTTACAAGCCATATGATGTTGTATGTTGATTGTGGCTATTGTGTAGGTGGTAAGAAGAGAAGATGGGAGATTGTTCATTTTTAAGGTAGATGACTCTGCATTGTCTTCAACACAGTACTTTAACAGAGAAAAGGGTACTACTAGGGCACAGTGAGGTCAGGAAACCTTAAGGACTAAAATTTTTATTTTAGAGTTTCAACCAAAATGCTCCCATGCATTTCAGACTTGCCAAGTTCTATTCAACAATATAACAACTTCTTGCAGTCTTTCCCATTTCACGTGTTAGTGCGTACAGGGTCCCTTCACTCAAACCCAACCCTTACCACCATTCTTGACTCTTTGTGGTCTTTCATACCCTACATCCACTCTTTCAATAAATCCAATTTGCATTATCTTCTAAAATAAACATTCTGGTCACTTTTCAACACTTCCACCAGTACTATTATAGTTCAAGCACCCATCATTTTTCATTTAGATTGCTTCTAGCCTTGCTATTTTCTCCCTCTTCTCAACATGGAATCCAAGGTAATGCCATTCAAATATAAATCATCATATACCACTTTGTGTAATATTTCATTAATTGTTAAAGTTCTTAAAATGATCTGTAATTCTCTGCATACTTTAAATCCATTCTTATTTTTCCCTTATCTTGTCTGTTATTAGTTCCCTCCTTATTTACTGCTCTTTCTTTGTTGGTCCTCAAATATGCCATGCTCATATCTGCTTCATTTGAATTGTGATGTTGGAAAAGAGTGTTGAATATCCCGTGTACTATCAAAAGGAGAAACAGATATGTCTTGGAGAATGTGCAACACCAGAGTCCTCCTTGGAGGCAAAGATGCTGAAATTTCTTCTCATGTATCTTGGGCATGCTCCTAGGAGATGTTATTCCATGCAGAAGGACCTCTTACTTTGAAAGGTGGAGGGACAGCAGAGAGGAAGACCCTTAACCTGGTGGATTGACATAGTGACTGCAGCAATGAGATTGAGTATGTCAGAGACTGTGAGGTTGGCACAGTATAGGACAGAGTTAAGATCTGCTGTTCATAGAGTTGCTATGAGTTGTACTCAATTCAATGGCACTTAATAACAATAACAACATCCCTGCTCCAGGACCTTTGCAGTCATTTCTTCTGCTTGAAATTCTGTGCCTCCATAATTTTATGTCTCTCGCTTATTTCCTTCAAATCTTTGTTTTTTTAATCTTCTTAGTGAGTTTTTTCCTTTTTTTGTGTGTGTATGAGGCTTTTCTTTTTTTGAGGCTTTTCTTGACCATCTATAATTGGAGCAAGGGCACTGTGAATCAAAATCAACTCAACAGCAACTGGGTATTTTGTTTTCTAATCATTTAGTAACATTTTCTAGGTGTTTCATGAAGCTTTGATGGTGCAGTCCATAAGGAGTTGCACTGTGAACCATAAGGTGGATGTCTTTCTGGTGATTGAAATCCACCAGTAGCTCCAAGGGAGTAAAATGAGCAATCCTCTCCCCTTAGGTTTACAGCCTCAGAGAATCTGCTCGAGTGTCAGCTATGAGTCAGTTCCAACTCGGCAATGAGATTTTTTTTTCTGTTGAGAGTTGTTAATTCCAGTTTAGGAAAGTACAATTAAGTCATGAATAATGACTTTACTAAAATTACTTTCTTTTTAAAACTTTTTAAAATGTAAAAGAATTTTTAAAATTCTTTTAAAGCCCCTATATCTTCTTTTGGGTTTTCCTCATAAGTAGTCTATGTCTCTGCAAGTAATAATAATTTCCTCTTTTTTAAGCATCATTCCTGTGGGACTTCATTTTTTTGCCTTAAGAATTTGTTTGTTAGTTTTCCATACTTTTTGATTCAGTCACACTCCCTGGCCCCTTTGACTAATTAGGAAAAATTAGTAAAAATATCTGTTCAGAGTTTCCCTTCAACATTGTTGGGATAAGTAAATAGCTTTCTTAGATTATGGAGTTCATAACCTCAATTTCTTTTTCTTTTATTTTCGAGGGATGTGTATTGATTGCTACATTTTAAAAATATATTACCTATCTTCTGGTAATTTAAAAAATTTGTTACCTGTCTTCTAGCACTGAGAATTTATCACTGTAGAAGACACATTTAATAACTTCTAGAATCCAGTGCTTTTACAATAGAATTTGAAGATTAGCACTTTAATTATCTCTACATTTTTCTTAAGACATACAGAAGAATTAATTTTACTTTTAAACATATTTTACATTATTGTATATACTGGAAATCATTTGTCTCAATAATTTTTAAACACAACTTTCAGTTACATGTCATCATCATAGAAAATACTGTTTCCAACTAGAGTTAGAGTTTCTAAAATTAAGCATTTCTCAAATATGTAACCAAAAAGTTTCCCTGAGGTAGATATACAGCTCTTTCAGAGATACTGTAAAGCTATCAAAAGTGGAGTTATACAGTGTTGTGCCAAGAGGATCTTAGTGCACTGACTGACAAAGTTCCCAGGAGGACTTGGAAGGCTGAAAGCAACATTTTGAGTGAATAGAATAATAAATTCAGGATGAGAGAAATTTTTTTTCTTTCTCATTTGCTCAAAAAATGTAGATAATAGAGATCATTTATTTTTCCTTCTTAGCATTTTAGAGCTGTGCAGATGGGAAAATACATCCCAGTGGAAATTATTTCTGGCAACCTTGAGAAGCTATTCTGCAGCATTTCCTTTAGTGACATATAAAGCATGCCTTCCTTCATTGCAACGTCACCATGATGTGTCACAATAAAGCCAAAATAGTGCACTTTCAGGGAACACTGGGGAAAGAGAGCTTTATTTCAGGCACACACAAAGGGTAATATTTGTTATAAATCTTTTCATTTCAACTCCAAATGTTCTCTGGTCCATGGATCGTTTGCAATGGAGAAATACACAGAATGTGAGATTGAGAAGCAAACGATATGTGTAAATGTAAATGCATTTCTGTGAATTAAAACAATATGTAAAAGAAACAAAATAAGTCTGTGGGAATGCACCTATGCCTAAATCTGCACAGTATGTCAGAGACAGCTTAGATGTTGCATAGCAATTATAGTCAACTGATATTGATGGAGTCCCAAGCACTGAGTTACAAGTCAGCTATTCTGTCAACCTTGTGGTACTCACTAGTCTGATAGTGTAGGATTTAAAGAATTTGACTGCTGACCAAAAGGTCTGCCCTTTAAATCTACCATCTACTCCTTGGTCAAAATGTGAGGGAGTACACTTACAAAATCATTTATGTCTTTGGAAATCCTGTGGGCGTCTCTACTCTGTCAAAGGAGGTTGCTCTACGTTGAAAATGACTGAAAGGCAGTAGACAGTGAGTTATTTTGTTACCACCAGTGCAAAAAAAAATCTGCTTTAACCCATGTTATATATAAATTATTTTATAATAAGAAATTTAATATT
>NW_006400088.1:1295075-1332965 GCF_000299155.1 Elephantulus edwardii | reverse complement strand
TGTTCCCTTGCTCTGTTCTGATGACTGCCTCCTGGTCCAAGTATAAGTTTCGCATTAGAACGATCAAGTGTTCTGGGATTCCCATTCTTCTCAGAGTCAACCATAATTTGTTATGATCTACACAGTCAAACCCACTACCAAAGTTTAGTTCAGCTCATATTTAATGTCCATTAGGCTTCTGAGGCTGTAAACTTTTCTGGGAAAACACTTTCATCTCGCTGTGAAGATGCACCTGGTGGCCTCACTGCTGACCTTTCAGTTAGCAGCCTGGCAAGTTATTTGCTATGCCACCAAGACTTCTTACTAGCAACTATCTAGAATCAAAGTTTATCATTTATCATAAGATAAATTTGAACTTTCAAATTTAAAATAACTTATTTTATGTATAGAGTCTATACTGTACAAGTGCTAATTCAGGAGTCTCAACATGTATAATCCAGTGACATTAATTATAATCTTTAAATTGTGCAACTATTCTCAACCTCCTTTCCTGAGTTGTCCCCTTCATGTTAAAATAAGTGTCCTATCCTCTCAGGTTTCTATCTATTTTTCTGAGGGTTTTTGCCAGTTTGATCCTATACTGTACTGTCAGTTCTTAAAAGAGCGTAATTCTCAAGAAAGATATTCTTTATTAGTTGAGCTGCACTTTTCTTGGTTTTAAGAATAGGTCAGGGGATCTTTTTATTTATATTTCAAGATTTACCCCAGGCAATCATTTTAAACAGTCAATGAACCTCCATGGCTCCACAATTTCTGAATTCCATGAGAATTTGAGCATTTCTGCATTTCCACATTTTTGATCAGTTTTCTTGAATAGAATATTTTATCAGAATCGTCAGTCAATGGTAGTTTTCCTCACCTTCTCACCTTCTCACAGTAGTCAGAGTTCACCTCCCATCTGTGGAAATCAGGGTGAGTGGTAGCCACTCCTCTACTCATGGGATGAAATACTGCAGAGTACAGCAGTCCCCAAGATCTCTGCTTCTCTTTGCTTTCCTTGAGTAAGCGTGTGTGTGTGTGTGTGTGTGTGTGTGTGTGTGTGTGTGTGTGTTGATTCACAAAAAGACTATTCACTTTCTTCAGAGTTTTCTCATAACTTTCTTTCCTTTCACTCTCATGTCAGGCTATTTTTTAAATTTAAAAAAAAACTGTTACAAGTTTACAGGGAAATTGTGAAGAAATCTCGGAAAATTTTCCTATACTCTTATTTCCCTTGCACATTGTTTCTATTCATAACATCACACATTCATTCATGTGGTACCTTTTTTACAAAGGATGATTCAAAATTGACAGATTATTATGAACATAATTCCATAGTTTACATTAGGGTTAGTTCTTGGCATTTTAGGGAGTGTCTGGGTGGTCCAGATTTGGATGATCCATTTCCAAAGGTCACATGCTTGAAAGCCACATGGAGTAAGTCTACCCTACACATTCAGGGTTACCAGGAGTCAATGGCGGCTAACAGCAAAACAGATGTGTTGTATAGTTCTAAGTGTTTGGACAAAGGCATATCATGTACCTGCCATTTGAATGTCAAGCAGAATAGTTTTACTTCCCTAAAAATACATTATGCTTCCCCTGTTGCTTTTGTTGTGTACCTTCGATTAGGAACCTACCCAAAGCTGACCCTCTGGTGGGTTTTCAGAGGCACTTAATCATGTGGGAAGAGACTGCCCATCTTTCTCCAGGGGAGCACCTGGTGGATTCAAACTATGTGCCTGTTGAATTCCCACCACTAAGCTACCAGGACTCCTAATTAACCCCTTTCTTCCTCCTGAATCCCTAGCTAGAACGGATTCTTCTATTGTCTCTAAGTTTTGAGGATAATTTTATTTGCCCAATTTTTACAATTTATTTTTATTTTATATTGATTTTCGTATGAAATTCGTATATATTGTGTTTCGTACAATCATTCCCATACATTGCATCTTATAATGACCATTGAACTATGTCCACCATTACCAAATTTTTTCGGGTCCTTGCCACATATTTCCCATTTCCTTTACCTCTCCTATTTGTCCAACTTTTTGCTTCTAAGAAATTTCAATCCTCTTGAATCGTTTCACATTCTATAAAGTTTGTTTGTTTTGATGTTGAGGGTTTTTGTTTTGTTTTGTTTTGTTTTGTTTTCCTGGAATAAGTAAGGCTTTTCTTCTTCTGAAGTTTTTTTTGGGGGGGGCGGGGAAACTCTTCTGAAATCAAGAATAAGTAGAGTGGTAGGACAATGGTTGAATGTGTGACAGCTATCCAAAAGGTTGGCAGCTGGGACTCACCCAGTGGCTCCATGAGCAAAAGATCTGGAGATCTACTTTCTAAGGATTTTAGCCAAGAAAACCCTACAGGGCATGTCTACTGTCACTTGGATTTGCTAAGAGACAAAAATCAACTCACTTATACCTAATACAATAAAAATCTCAAGAATGTATGTTTGACTATAACCAAATGGTTCTTTTGAATAGGTAACTATCTTTGCATCAGCAGTTCCAAGGAAATAATTTGATGTCTTTTATTTATTAATATTATTCTGTATCCAATTATATTTAGTATATAAGTATTTATCTATTAATATTACTCAATATTCAAATATAGCAAATCATAGTTTGCTATTACAAGTCTAGGATTTTTCTTTATACCACTTATGCATTTTTTATTCAACTATATCAATAAATCCTTCATAGATTCTCTATTAGCTAAATCTTCCAGTTTTTATGGGTCCTGACAAAAGAATACTCATCTTCTCTTCAGTATATATTGTGACCTGTATAAGTCCTGAGTGGGTTATGTGTAGCAACTCTTGATTCTGTAATCAGATTTTGCATCAGCATCAGGAGTGTTTTTCAGTAAAATTACATGAGAATAGGAATAAAGATAGAACGTTGTTCACTGTTGTGTAACCCTATCTTATTTCTCTTCCTTTTATTTGTTTGTTCTATGTGCCAGGTGGGTTAGAATCAATAGGCAGTCTGTCATGTTGCATCTTTTGCTTTTTCTCTCGTGGCTGGCAATCTGTTGACTGGATGCTCATAACTGTCCCTACTCTCTATGCCCAATTCTTTCAAGTCAAAACCTGGTGTATGTGGCCATTTCAAGTTTGATGTACGACTGTGGCAGAGATAAGCAGGTTCTGTAGCAAATAACTATTTGAAAAAGTCCTGTGATTTATTCATAATGGGCATTTTTTAATTGTTTGTTTCTCATGGCATATATTTTTCACATTAGCTGTTTCTTAGGATTAGCAAACAAACATAAATCTTGTTTCATCCCTTCCTGGGTATTTAGTGTGGTGCCAAGCAAAGCACAGATTAACATATGCTTATTTGGGATTAAAGATGATTTAAAAAAGAAAAAACGACTCTTATGATAGAACATAAGAGAAAATACTAACAGTTCAGTGTCTTTCATTGATGGACTGTTTTTGCTCATGCCAACAACTAACATTACCCACTAGGCCCAAATTCCATGAAAACAGTTTCAATTTCCACAGGCTTTGGATTATACTTCTTGAAAGTCAGATGAGAAACAGCAGTGACCACTGTTTTATCCTGTTTTCATTTGCCTCCATCATGACAGTGCTGCATATGATTACTCTATGGGAAGAAAGAGGAGAGGTGAGGAGCAGACTCTGGGTGTTCCAGTCAACAAAAGGAAATCACTGCTAATGAAACCTCGTCATTACAGCCCCAACATGGCTTGCAAAGAAGAGACTGAGGACAGGACTGACGCTGAGGAGGACAATCACATCTTGCAAACAGATGATCATTCCACTGCAGGTAGCAAATAAGAGAGATCTGCACTATCCCCAGCACCGGAGACATGTCTAAACTTAAGTAAAGCATTACATAATACTGAAAGAATATTCCAATTTGAAAGTAAAATTAATTTTATATTTCACTCAATGTGTACTTATTGAAGGCTCGTTTTTATAATCAACTACTATTCAGGGTTCAAAAACAAAAACTTCGAGTGCTTGACCCCAGTACATTTCCAAAAACACAGGTTGAGGTATGACTTCCTTTAAATAAAACAAAAGATAAGCCATAAAGTTGAACATTAACTTGTGTCTGTAATAGGATAGATGATGAATCCTGAGGGAATCCTTCTAGGTCAAGAGGTAGGTTTAAGATCTTAGATCTCTTTTAAAATATTGTGCCATATATAATGTGATTGCTAAAAGCCATATTTTTATTTGTTTCTCAAATATATTTAGTCAGTTCCACAAACAGTGCAATATAGACCATAAGGCAAAGGGATTATAATCTGTATATATTTTTATGAAATATATAAATAAAAATAGTTTAATAAATATTTATGCAATAGATGAGACCACAAATTATAAACTCTACAATAGGAAAATAATATCTTCTAGAAAATCTGTTCAAATACCTGTTATTTCTAAAACAAATACATTTCAATACATATTTTGTTTTACGAATTCATTTATTTATTAATTTACTGGGTACTGCTTGAAGGCTAGCTATTTAATTACCATTTTGAAAGAATTAGGATCTGTTCCCCCCTCATTTGCATGCAAGTCCATTAGTTTTTTGGTAGCCACCTTGTCTCAGAATATCGTTGGTCCGTTTGTAGAGGCTGAAACAGAAAGATAAATTTTTTGTGACACATATAAGTACATTAAAATCTAAATATTGACATGTCTATAAAATTAGGTGAGGGAATACTCTATAAAATTTATAAATTCTGAATAAGACTCATTCTAAGGAATCAAAATATATACTAAATTGTCAACTGAAAAGAAGTATGTATCATAGAAACAAAATGTAACTAGATTACTGGATCATAAATATTTAATGCAGATAGAATTATAATAACTATTAATAAAAACTATGCAAAATTATATTAACTGACAGGGCATTGAGTTTATCTCATAGTCATATTATCTTCAACAACCAAGGTTTGGGAGGAGCTTGAAGCTGTAAGTTAAAACAAAGTGGTATTTTGGTTTGAGAAGGTTGCATTTTCTACATGTTTCTTCTCTATCATTAAGACTCGTGGTTCATCCTTAGCTTCTAGAGTTTCCTTGAAGCTGATTAATTTCATTTCTTGATTCATGAAAATTGTAGGTTGACTTTAATGGTAGGGAGGACATTGAATTTGTTGATGTTGGGTACTGTTGAGTTGGAATAGACCCATAGCTGACCCTGTAGTGGGTTTTCAGAGGCAGTAAATTGTACAGGAGGAGATTATCTATTTTACTCCCACAGAGCACCTGGTGGATTTGAACCACCTACCTTTTGTGTTGACAGTGCAGCTCTTTACCCACTAGGCCACTGGTGTTCTCTCATAATGCATCTAGGTGATTAGTCTCATTTTTTTTTAAGAAAATGAACCTACTCTTGTGTCAACATATTTTTTCAGTGCCTTGAAACTAGGGTTGTCCTCATTAATTCCCAACTTCTACCACAAAGCTTGATTATCACAGAAGTTTAAAATTAACTAAGTGGATACATTCAGTTCTAAGTACTTATAGTACTTATACTTATAGAGCAAGTCCTCTGGTAAAATTGATGTCTCCACTGATACCTTCTAAAATTTTATCTTAGGAAAAGAGACAGAAAATCCCCATCAATTACTAATATGTGTTAGATGTCATCTCCCTTACATGCGCTCTAGTTTGAGCTACACAGATTACTGCTGTGAAATATTGCCTTACTGTGAGTGAGGAACTCAGACTAAGATGGTTTAAGGATTTGTGAACTGGCATTGTGAGTGCAACTTAAACTCTGGTCACCTTTTTTTGTACTAGCAAATGCAAAAAGATGAGACACCATGTAACATTCCACTATTACATAGAATATGTAATATACATATTTTACACCCAGTATTGAACTGAGAGAAACACACTTCTTGCTAGCGACTTGTGGGTTCAAAAGCAAACACACCTTTAACTTCCTTGACACAGAGAAGCTGCTGGTAAGGGGTTCAATGGACAGGGGAGTCAGGCCTTGAGAACACCTCTAGAAGCCACAGAACGATGCAGGCAGGCACCTCTGGTGGCAGTGCTCCTCTTTTTCCAAAGAATAATTAATAAATATTTTCTTTTAGCATGTAGCAAACAGTTGAACCACACAATTATGCAAACTGGAAGTGACCCAAATGCAGGCAGTTTGGCAGCAGCGCAGGGCGATGCATTGTGGTGCACATGTGCGTGTGTCACTCCCCCCTCTCTGGTGATCTGCACTTAATAGGAATATTTTAAACTATGTAGCTAAGCAACAGAGGTAATTGTTGCTTTCTAGAGCTTTTGTTAGCACTCTTACACAGCCTAAATATGCATAATTAGGTATAATGTCTATAAATCATTATTGTACACACGTGGGTAGTTAAGTGGAGTGAGAGAAGAGTTCAATGAATTGAGCATATTCACTGAAAATGCTTTTTATTTGTTTTCTGTAGTTCATAATACTTTAAAATTATCATAACCCTTTACACTTTCTCTTAATAGCCAACTGTGATATTGAGAAAAACTCCATTTGCATTTTAGACTATGTTTAATTTATTATTTAAACCTGGAGTTGCTCTGATATGAATTCAGGGGAGGATAGACCATCCTGTCAGATACTATGTGCTTGTTTACTCTGCCTTTTTTCTAGGAAGTAAAATGTTAAAATTTTCAGTTTGTTTAGAATAGATTCCAACAAAAGGCTGCACCCTATAATCAGCATTATTTAAAGGGACTAGTGTTGTGACTAAATTCTTCCCTTCATCCAAAAATGCTTTTAGTTACTATGGCAATATTTACTTGATCCTGGCAGTCCAGTGTTGAGTTAGGGAGATAATTACCAGAAAGGAAGATGATGGAGATGCATTTTTGAGTGTCCTTGTCAGAAACAATGTTTGCAAAAATTAAATGAGACAAAAAGAGGCACATTGTCTTGGGAACAGACAACAGCTCCTCTGGCCCTTGCCACCAATGGCTGCGCTTTCCTCCCCTGAAAATGTTGATTAGCACAGAATGCTCTTCACTTGGTGTCTTTAACAGTCTTTGATGGGCTTATTTTCTACTTCCCATCCTCCATCAGGTCTTTTGACCCTCAGAAATAGTCCTGTATTCCCCCCTCCCTTTTCCCCTAGTGTATGTCAGCACAGTTGCAGATGGCTGGAGCATTTCAAGCTTGGGGTGTGCTCTGTGCCATGCTTCCTCATTGCTCTCAGTCTCTGCTCCCCGGCTAGCTGCCCTCTTGCATGCCAAATTGCATGTCTGGAGTGACAATCCAAGCTGAAGCATTTGTGGGTATGAAAGAGCAGATTATAATACCACCACAAGATCCCCAGCCACACTGGAGTCACTTTTCTTGACATTCATAACCCTATTTATTATTTGGCCCTGTACCAAGTGCAACTAGTTAATGTTCAGTAGCTTTTAACCATCTCTATCTGTTATTACACTTCTCTTTTTACATAAATGCATGTAAAGACCAGACCACAAGACTGTTTTTAAATATATTATTTGATCCTGCTAATATGGTGAAAGAGGAGACCATCGATGAGATGGCTTGGTACAGTAACTGGAGTAATGAGGGTAGGTGTGTTGGAGACAATAAAGTTGCCACAAGATAAAGCAGTTTTCAGGGCTGTTGTACACAGGGTCTTTATGAGTCACAAGCAACTCGACAACACATAACAACAACAACAATAACAATCTTTCCATTTAACCGCATTTCCCTAGGCATGGAAAGAGCGAAAAGTCTTGAAAACTTCAGAATCCTTTCCTTAATGATCCCAAAGTAGATTTATTTGGTATTTTAGCTAACATTCTATAACAATCTGAAAAATATTTTTTAGAAACTATAGGAATGCTAGGAAGCAAAAACCAAATAAACTTCTAAAACACACTGTTATGCCACCAGAGAAACCTGATTACTATATTCTTGATAAGTTTTAATGTTGTGTATTTCATTTCTGTATGGTTGGTTAAGATTTGGCAATATTAGATGTCCAGTAATGTTACATTCAACACTATTGTTATTAAAGCTCTACCTCTTGGTAGTACCCCAGTATCATTTAGCTCATATTGCAGTGAATATTTGAATAGATCATTTCCTTGAAGGCAATCCTCGGAATATTACATTCTAAGATCTATCAGGGATCCCTACCTATTAACGAGTGATAGCAGTTGGAACTCACCTAGCCATTCTATAGGAGGAAAACCTGGCCATATGCTTCCAGAAAGTTTACAGCCTAAGAATTCCTGTGTTTAAGAAGATAAGTGTTTTATTCCTTATTATTTTAAATTTGGTAAAGGACTGTGTGTATGAGAAAGAGAGAGAGAGAGGGAGTTGTGTTGCTACTTTCTTAAAATAATTTTTACACTTCTACTCTTCTTTAAATAATGATTCTTTTTTATTTTTTTTCCATAGAGGAAGTGATGATAAAACCTATGGATGACACTCTTTATTCAACTGCACAAGAAAACTCCAAAAGAAAGGAAGACAGATATGCTAGTTATAAAGACCTGGTGGTCAAATCTTTAATGCACTTGGGGAAACTAGAACATGAAGCTTCTGTACACACTGGGAGGGCAAACCTAAACGACAGTCGCATCCAGTCTCTGAAAACAGAGGGTGAGGAAGTCCAGGACTGCTTTCTGTTTCCATCGGATGATGGGAAAGGCAGGGACGCCCAGCTCCTGTACTGTTCCTCTGATGACAGCGAAAGTAACTCGGAGAGCGCAGAGACTGGTTGGGATAGTGGCTCCAGTTTCTCAGAGGAAATCAAACCACCCAAAGTTTCCAAGTATATTTTAGTGGGCGATGAAAAAGACCCACTGGAAGTTCCAGAAATAAAAACAGAGGGTGAAAACTTTATCCCTTGCGATAAAATGTGTGGCAATGAAGCCGCAAGGAGAGAGCTTCCGAAGGTTCCTGTGGATATCCTGGACTGCCAAGCCCAGTCTGCCTTCCCCAAGCGCCAGGATGCTGATCAGGAGAGCCTGCCTACCTTGACCCCAGAGTCTGGAGACTCTGAGAAAGCCAAGGGCAATTTAAGTTTGCTGGAGCAAGCCATTGCGCTTCAGGCGGAGCGAGGCCGTGCGTGCTATGCGGCTTACAAAGACCTGGACCGGTTTCTGCTGGAGCACCTGGCAGTGGACCACAGGCAAGCCAAAGCCGCAGACCTGGGGGCAAGACCAATCTTCAACAGCAAACGTAAGGCTCATCTTTATTACTGTTATTGTAGTGTGAGTATCGATGTAGGGTCTAAGAAAAAAGGAAATGAGCTGAATTTGGCTATTCGTATAAGATAATTTTGTCAAAGTTCTTTTAAAATTCATTTATCTAGAATAAATGGTTTTACTTTTTATTTTTACTCTCTAGATTGAACTTATCAAAAGAAGTCAGGTTTGTGTTTTTCTTTTTAGTGTTATCACTAGCAAAATGAGAACTCCTTGGTTCTACTTCTTATCCTTTATCTGACCACTGCCAGTCAGCATGGAGTGGACTTTTTGCCTTCCTTTTCCGGGATTTCTGGATAGACTAGAACTTTTAACCTATTGATTATCAGCAAGGAGCATTAAGAAGTAGTTTGTCAAACATTCTTCAAAGTACATTAGTACTTACTGGATTTTAAATAATTTTACTAACCAAAGCAATTCCATAAATGTCTAATTCTCTTCCTCACTCATTCTGGGAACATATGATTGCTTTTTTGCTTCAAAATAATGACAAACCACTCACATACCAGAGAGATTGTTCTGATCCTTTTTGAGACTCACACTAGATGTTAGTGAGTCACAAATGTGTCAAACTTGTATGCTAACAGTCAATATGTTTTGAGGAGAATTGTAAGTCATTCCTAAACTTTAGGCCAATTGTGCTCCCTGCTTCCATAAAGATCTTTCTTTCTCTCTCTCCCCATCTCTGTCTCAATCTCTCTTTTGGGTCTTTGCATCAGTGGGGCTTAATCATGATTCTAACAGTTAGACAGTTTCTTAAATGGTGGTCAATCAGTACACAGAGCACCACCATCATGGTCATCAGTTGCTATAGAGACATTTCTGACACATAGTGAGTGATGCCATATGGGTCAGAGAACTTGGTCTATAGAATTCTCAATGGCTCATTTTTTTTGGAAGTAGGTCATCAGGACTTCTTTCAAAGTTACTGCTAGGAGCATTTGTTTAACTAACCTTCTGATTATCATTCAAATGCACAGCCCAGGGGACTCCTTCACACAGGGAAAGCTTGTTTAAATCCTTCCAGTATCTAATCATACTTACTGTTCAAGAACTCCAAGGATAAAAAAAAAAAAAAAAGAACTCCAAGGATATGTAACAAGTATCTGCATTTTGTTGGCAGGTTCTTCAGGCAATTCAAGTCTGAGAACCACAGATACAGGAAAAGGTTATATATGATAAAGTCAAGGTTACTTACTGACTAAAGAGACTTCTATGAAAATATGGTAATATGACCTACCAATTCTTGGTTGCTGAGATTGCTCCAGAAATAAGCCTCCTATTTTGCCATTTTAATTTCATATTAGCACTCATATGCCATCTCTTCAAATATTTCTGTTGCAGCTCAGATCTGAGGCAACATGTAATAAAACAATGCCATATCCCATTGAACAATCCATTGCTGTCATGTCTGATTTATAATAACCCTGTAGCATGGGGTAGAACTTCCCCCATAGGGTTCTCAAGCCTGTAATCACTAGATAAGTAGACAGTCATGTCTTTCTCCCATGAAACAGGCCTTAAACCCTTTGGTTTGTAGGCAAACACTTAACCACAGGACTGTCAGGACAATGTCAATATCATATTACTCACTCACACACTGCTGTTGAGTCAGAACCGACTCACAGCTGATCTTCCAATGGGTTTCCAAGGCTAAAAACACATGGAAGGAGATTGCCCATCTTTTCTACAGAGCACCTGGTGGATTTGAACCACTAAAGAGGTACTATTTTTAGATAGTCAGTTCAACTCTCTAGGGACACAACCTATGACTCCAGACCTCCCTTTAGTGTCATAGTGCAGAGCAAAATCCTAATGCTGTGCAGATACACTGCAAGAATCGGGGCAGGGCAGTTTATTAGCAACATGTAAGGGTTGGGGCAGGAAACCATGACTTAGTTCGGGATATGTACACTATTATGCAACTTAAATTTGTTCTGTGTGTGTGTGTGTGTGTGTGTGTGTGTGTGTGTGTGTGTGTATTTAATGAGCTATGAAATCAGAAAAGGATACAAAATTTACTCCGTTCCCAAGACTCATCATTTCTATTATGCTCTATTTCATTGATTAGGAGATTTCGTTTTCCAACATTAATATCCCTGAAATCAGTGACTTGTGTCATAGGTTAATTTTTAGTAACTACTTCTTTCTTCATAGCACACAAAATGATGCTTTATCTTAAAATTGATGGCATCCTACAGTATGGCATTTGGAGAAACCTTAATTATATGCTCCACCGCTTAAAATATTTGATGGTCCTTCGCTCATTTTTATGACTTTGCACACCTATTTTTTGTTGTTTAAAAACAACCACCAAAAAAACCCCCTAAGGCAATAGGTATTTGTATACTTTGGGTCACATTTGATTCATGGACCTAGAAAAATTAAAACTGCATCTTATTGCTTAGGGCAAGTTCTAACCTATGGGTCAGAAAAAAAGGCAACACTACTGTGTTAAAAGTTTATTTCAAGAGATGCAGAGAATCTAAAATAGAGTCTGATGAGATGTTACCCCATGATAGAAGAATGGGTAATCTCCTCCCCACCATATTTACTGCCTCTGAAAACTGGCTGGAGGATCAGTGACAACACACAACAATGAGATATTCCCCAGGGTGCTGAGAAATCAGAATCTCAGTCTATTAAATGACAGAAGACTTCAAATCTACATTCTTCTCTAGCTGTGAGGTCAGTGGTACCAGGACACTGCTTTCTCTGATGTGCACAACATGGGTTATAAGTCAACATGCATCACAGCTGATTACAATACTCACCAAACCTTCTCAACTTCCCATTCACCTCGGTCAAGTGACTACACTGCTAAGGAGAAAACACCAGAATTAAGCAAAATGGTTTTACCCTAGCTTTCAGATGGGTTGGACAATAGTAAAACAAATTTCATTATATTGTCACCGCTGATCATTCAGTGAGACTCTCACTCACAATACAAGTAGAGTTATCATGATTTGTCCCGCCTAGGACACTTTCAGAGTGAATAGACTGATAATAATAATTATGTGAGTCTAGCAGGTGTAAACAGGACTGTCCCACACAAACCATGATGTTAGGGTCCAGCTCTAAGAACACCCTCATTATGCAGCATTGTGCTAAGGATTAAAAAAAAAAAACCACCACACATACAAGGGAGGAGCCAGGCCTGAGAGTTACCCAGAGCTCCAGCTCTGTCTTCTTATCATGCAAACAGGTTCTGCCCTATAAAGCGTTTCATCAGCATCTTTGTTTCATCCAACAGAGAAAAGATTTGCAGACAAAGGTGCATGATGGACTGTCAGTGGGCCACACCTGGTCAGGTGCCAGCCCTGCCTTATCTCCAACCCTCTCTCTGGCTTCCTGCAGACAGTGTGGCAAGGAGGGAACCACTCCACGCCAAACATTTCAATGGGGTTTAGAAATGTGGTCTAGCTTGGACACAGCCCAAGAGAAGAAGGGCATCAAAATATATATTGTTGCTTCTCTCGTTTTCTCAAATACACTCTCACATGCTGTCACCCCTCCTAAATTCACAGTTAGTCTGGCATTAAAGATTTTTACTAGTAGTTAATAGTCACCAAATAACCAAATCAAATGTAAATTTGGCAACATTTGTGGATTGTATGAAATATGCATCTACAAAATTCTATTCAGACTCTTAATTTGCCTCTCAGTCTCTTAGAAAATACCAAAAGTGCATTGCTGGTATTGTTGTATGTCAGAACAGACTCAAAGCTGACTCCCCAGGGAGTTTTCAGAGGCAGGAAATTGCATGGGAGGAGATTGCTTATCTTTCTCTTGTGGAGCAGCTGTTGTTTGGTGTTATATGCCATTGAATCAGAACCTATCCATAGATGACCCTCTAGACTCTTTTCAGATGCAGCAAATCACACAAGAAGCGATTGCACATCCTTCTCCCACAGATAAGCAGGTGGATTTGAACCACATGCCTTTGGGATTGTGGTGAAGCTCTTTACCACCAGACTACCAAAGCTCCAAATCATGTGCCTTTGCAATGGCAGCACAACTACTTACCACTAAGTCACCAGAGCTCGTGTAGACAGTATAGTCAGAAATTGTCATATCTAAATTCTGTCTTTCTCAAAAATGAATGAGGGCTATTTGTGTTCCTGCAAAAATAGCCACAAAGAATAGCCCTCATTCATTTTTGAGAAAGACAGAATTTGTTGTTGTTGTTGTTGTTGTTGTTATGTGCCGTCGAGTCGTTTCCGACTCATAGCGACCCTATGCACAACAGCCCTAAACCCTGCTCTATCCTGCGCCAACCGCACTGCCTCTGACACACCCATCCCGATTACCCCAGTCACCGAATCAATCCATCTCATAGAGGGTCTTCCCCTCCTGCGCTGTCCCTCCACCCTCCCAAGCATGATGTCCCTCTCCAAGGACCCGTCCCTCCTGGCCACATGTCCAAAGTATGTCAGACGAAGCCCCAGAATCCTTGCCTCCAAGGAGTAGCTTGGTTTAATCCTCTCCAAGATGAATCTGTTTGTTTTCCTGGCAGTCCATGGTACATTCAGTACCTTTCTCCAGCACCACAGCTCAAAAGCATCCACTCTCCTTCTGTCCTCCCTAGTCATTGTCCAACTCTCTGATGCATAACAAGCGATTGCAAATACCATGACCTGTATCAGGCGCACCTTAGTCTCCAGAGAGACACTGTTGCTCCTGAGTACCTTTGAGAGGTCCCTAACAGCAGACTTTCCCATCGCGATACGCTTTTTTATTTCCTGACTGCTGGTACCAAGAGTGTTGACTGTGGAGCCGAGCAAACTGAAGTTGTGAACACTCTCAATCTCTTCGTCATCCATCCTGACCCTGCTAATTGGTCCAGTGGTGAGAATCTTTGTCTTCTTGACATTGAGCCTTAGTCCATACTGAAGGCTGCAGTCCTTGACCCTTCGCAGCAAGTGCATGAGGTCCTCCTCAGTTTCAGCAAGCAGGGTTGTGTCATCTGCATAACAGAGATTGTCAATAGATCTTCCACCAATCCTGATGCCACAATTCTCCTCATAGAGCCCAGCCTCTCGGATAATCTGCCCTGCATACATGTTGAAAAGGTATGGAGACAGGATGCATCCCTGGCGTACACCCTTCCCAATTTTGAACCATGCAGTGTTACCCTGCTCTGTTCTGACTTCTGCCTCTTGGTCCAAGTATAGGTTTCGTATTAGCACAATTAAATGTTCTGGGATTCCCATTCTTCTCAGAGTCAGCCACAGTTTGTTATGATCCACAGTCAAATGCCTTTGCATAATCAATGAAACACAGATAGACATTCTTCTGGTATTCTCTGCTTTCAGCCAAGATCCATCTAATATCAGCAACAATATCCCTAGTACCACGACCCCTTCTAAACCCAGCCTGGACTTCCGGCAGTTCTCTACTGATGTGCTGTTCTAATCGTTTTTGGATGATCTTCAGTAGAATCTTGCTTGCATGTGAAATCAATGACACTGTTCTGTAGTTTCCACACGCAGTTGGGTCACCTTTCTTTGGAATGGGAACAAATATAGATCTCTTCCTGTCAATTGGCCAAGTGGTTGTTCTCCAGATTTCTTGGCACAACTTGGTGAGCACATCCAGGGCAACATCTATTATCTGAAATACTTCAATTGGTATATCATCTATTCCTGGGACTATACTGTCTACATGAGCTCTGGTGACTTAGTGGTAAGTAGTTGCGCTGTCATTGTAAAGGCACATGACATGATTTGCTTGCTGCAGAAGGTCAAGGACTGCAGTCTTCAATATGGATTGAAGCTCAATAACAAGAAAACAAAGATTCTCACCACTGGGCCAATTGGCAGCATCAGTATGGATGGTGAAGAGAATGAGATAGTTAACAGTTTTAGTTCGCTTGGCTCCATAGTCAACACTCTTGGTAACAGCAGCCAGAAAATCAGGAGACGAATTGCATTGGAAAAGTCAGCTGCGAGGGACCTCTCAAGAGTACTAAAGTGCAACGACGTCAGGCTGGAGACTAAGGTGAGCCTGATCCAGGCTATAGTCTTTGCACGGAGAGTTGGACAGTGAATAGGGATGCTAGAAAAAGAATTGATGCCTTTGAGTTGTGGTGCTGGAGAAGAGTGTTGAATATACCATGAACTGCTAGGAGAACAAACAGGTTTGTCCTGGAGAGGGTGAAGCCAGAATGTTCCCTGGAGTCCAGGATTCTGAAGCTTCGTCTGACATACTTTCGGCATGTTCCAAGGAGGGACTGGTCCTTGGAGAGGGACATCACGTTTGGAAGAGTGGAGGGACGGTGCAGGAGAGGAAGACCCTCGATGAGATGAATCGATTCTGTGAGTGGAGTGGTGGGAATTAATGTGTTTGAGACAGTGAGATTGGCACGGGATAGAATGGCGTTTAGGGCTCTTGTACTTAGGATCGCTATGAGTCGCAAACGACTCAATGGCACATAACAACAACAACAACAACATTATTATTATTATTATTATTATTTTATACTCATTTAGTTACAAAGTTTGAATACATTATTTTTCACACTAGGTCTTTCCCATTTCCTTCAGCTCCCACCCCCATCAAATTAATATATACAAAGTCTTATTTTATCGCTGCCTCTCCTCTAGTCTGGGGTTTCTTAAACACACACAGTTTCTGACTCTTTGCCCCTCTGCTGAAATTATGCCCCATATTCTTGTATTACATATAATTTACTGTACCTCATCTGTCAAGGACAATTCATAATCCAACACCTGGGCATTCTGATGTCACTGAGTCCCATCACTCCTGGAAGCTCACAGTCCAAAAATGCCTGCCAAACATCGCAGTGTGGGCCTTCTCCCTGCAAAGTGCTGCTAAGGGTATCAGATGGACCCTTTGCACCCAATACAGACATTTGCCTTCATTTCTCCTCCAGCTGCTTCTGGGAAAGAAGTTTGCACACATTATTTCTTTTCACTTGCAGCTTCAAGTGTACTCACTCTTCCTGTTTACATGTCTCAAATTGGTTGGAGTCAGAGCAAAAGCTGAGGGACAGATCTTCTTTGTTGCTTGAGGTGCTGGACCAGACAGGAAGTGTGGAGACAAGTGTAGCTGTAACTAACAATGCTTCTTAAAAAGACATCAACCATTCAATCACAAATATGAAAACTACCCTGAAAATCTCCTCTGTGTCGGATAGGGCCTCATCTATATCTCTAATGATCAGCAACATGGTTGGCTCCCTTCTTTCTCTGAGCCTTTCTCTATCTCCTAGCTAACATTCCATTCCAGGAAGTGAGTTCCCAGGCAGGACTCCAGTTCTGGCCCCTTAGGGCCTTCCTGTGACCACAGGAAAACCCCAGTTGAAGGAAGGCATCTCTTTTTCCTGTGAGGTTGCTATTGTAATCCCCTCATCTCCCTCTGCCTTTATCTGTCCTGCAGGTCTTGCTCCTTCTTCAAAGTCACATATATTTCCATCTCAGGTATTCTAGTGTCTTTGAACCTTCAGAAGGGGCATTTCCCTCAGTGTCTTGCTCCAAGTCCCTGGGTACGCATCCCTCCAGGCACTCTACTTCAGAATGCTTGTGGAAAAGGAAGCTGTGAGATGACAGAAGATGTGGGGACATTATTGGCATGAACTCTTGAGCATGCTGCTCGGCAGAGCTACAGTCATTGGGTACTAAGAGCCATAGCCACCCTGGGTCCCTGAGGCAGGCTGCCCATCGCCCCTCCTGGGCTTGTTTGGTACTCTTTTAGTAGAGGGTGGTTTGGACTTGAATAGCTTCTTTCTTCTCATTCATTGTATTTCTTTTTTGTAGGAGGGTTGGGAAGCCTTTGGGTAGGGTCAGCTTGTCTAATGAGGCCCGCTAACTCTGTGTTGTGACAATTTAAAACCATCTCTGCATTTTAGCACTCCCTTGACTTGTGCCATTAGAAAACGAAAAAAATTAAACATGTTTTTATTTCCATAGGTCTTAGTTGAGGGTCTTATTCAAGACAATGTGAGAATGCTTGTGATGCCAGAACTGAACAGAGCAAGGGTGTCAGGTCTGCAAGGCCAGGAGATTGAGGCAGAGTGAGAAAGAAAATAACTAACTGGATCTCTCCATCTAATCTCTCTGCAGACTCTCCAAGGCCTGACAAGAGGGAGACCAAGTGCCCCATCCCAGGATGCGATGGCACAGGCCACGTGACCGGGCTCTACCCGCACCACCGCAGTCTCTCAGGCTGCCCCCACAAAGTTCGGGTTCCCCTAGAGAGTAAGTATCTTCTAGTCCCAAAGAGTTAGGCTCTGACGGCATGTGATGCATCAGAATAACGCCATCTTAGTCATGGAAATGAAAGTTTTCTCTCAGTGTCTTGAGGACAATTTGGGTACAGCCGTGCGCCCACGCAGCACCTCAGGTCCAGAGCCCCCGGGTTGAGCAGAGGAGGGGTCTCCTCTCCCCTCAATATCAAACCTACCCCTCCCACCCCCATTAATTGTAGCATCAATTGTACCAGCGCAGCAGCATCAGACCGCCCTCAGTCATACCTGTCTGGGACACAGGCACTTCATAATGCCATCGCAGCTGCCCTACCAAGCCAGGGCCTGACCCAGGCTCCGCTGTGGTCTCTCCAGCAACAGCCCTACTGTGAGCTGGAAACCCAAACTGGAGATGGAAGGCGCAACCACTCCCTCTGAAGGTTCCACACATTAATGTGGCCCCTTCTCTGCTTTCTCTACCTCTGAATTTATTATGGAGACGCCTGTTGGCTTATGCAAACTGCAAAAATGAGAACTTCTCAACATCACCTTCTTAAAAGCTAGATTTTGCAAATGTATCCAGTGAGCAGGGCACTATCCCCCAGGACAGATGGTGCCCAGTCTCAACCATGTTCTTGCTCATAAAATGCAAGAGGAAAGGGACGATTTTTGGGGGGTTGGCGGGGGAGTGTGTGGAGAATGGTCAAAGAATCAAAAACAATATTCAACACTTCACAAATAAAGACTATATTCTTCATTTATTAAAAGAATTTCTATCAACATATGTATATTTGAAATATACATGTGTATGTATTTGGCAAAAAATATATATGTATTTGACAAATACTATTCTCGACCCTACCCCAGGAAAAAAGCAAATAGGTGGAAAAGGAGTGTTATAAGCATCTCAGTTTTTAAAAAAATATGAGAGAAATGGACTTTCTAAAAAAAGTTTAGTGTTAACCATACACAAAGTTTAGGGAAATTAAAATTTGAAAATTTGCTGAATTTAGCTTTTGAAGAATGCTCATTTGTTTTATTCTGGGAAGGGGACATGGTGGATTACATAACAAAATTAATTTGAATGCAAAACTGAGAAATAACTTTACTAGTGTGTTATGTTATTTATGGTCAATTATCCTTTTCTTTTATGTCCTGTTTTGTACTCAGTTCTTGCCATGCATGAAAACGTGCTCAAATGTCCCACCCCAGGCTGCACAGGACGGGGCCACGTGAACAGCAATCGTAACACACACCGAAGGTGATCCAGCTCCTCATTTTATATGACAGTTAAAATAATGGGTAGAAACTTTCCTCCAACAAAACAATGAACTAACAAATACCACACCAACCATTCTCATTGTGTGCAGATTCTAAAAAGAAAGGCATACCTCATATTTTACAATAAAGG
Source organism: Elephantulus edwardii (assembly GCF_000299155.1). Lineage (NCBI taxonomy): Eukaryota > Metazoa > Chordata > Mammalia > Macroscelidea > Macroscelididae > Elephantulus > Elephantulus edwardii. The sequence continues at coordinate 1,314,155 of NW_006400088.1, read as the reverse complement.
TTTATATTAGCAGCCAATGAAACGAATCCTTCTCTGAAAATTTCTCTTGGCATTTCTGAAATTACATTTTATGTATAAGTAAGAAATGTTCTCTTTTGCTCTGAGACCCCACCACAGTTGTCTTACTAACGAAAAAGTTACTTAAGTTGGATCTTGGTTTGTATCCAACAAATATTTAGAAGGCACCAAAAGAGTTTCAGCCTATGATGGTTTTGGCTAACACAAACATAATTTCATTGAGCTGTATTTATATAAGAAGCTGTATATGTGTATATTTTATATTATCTATCAATTCCGTGGCCATTAGGTACCAGTATGCTAAATAAGCATATTACCAGATTATCTCATATCCTACAAGTAATATAATTTAAGAAATAGAATTTTACAAAAATCTTCTGATGAGTGATGAGTTACCACACTGTCTTCTGTAGTTGGAAACATGGTAGTTTAAGTGAGCACATTTCACTTAACATATTAAGATGTTTCTGTACAATTGTCATTTCTGTCTTGCCTAATACATTACTTTAAAAATAATTTTTTCATCTTTCACTTTGGTGATGAAGTTAAGGAAAAAAGTTGATAATGTAGTTTACAAAACTATTGGGGGCTTTTTAATGTGATGCTGATGATAATTGAACTATAAATATTACCTACATTTAGCATGTGCTAATGTCCTGTGAGGTTTATTCGAAGGCAAATTCCATTATTTTTTTAACTTACCTCGTATTTTTTTTCTAAATAGTCTTTCTGGTTGTCCAATTGCTGCAGCTGAAAAATTGACAATGTCCCAGGATAAAAATCAACTTGATTATCCTAAAAGCGGGCCATGTCCTGACCAGGTTCACAGGTATGAATCTCGGTGATATTCCTAGTCCATGTTTGAGTCAGGCTGCTGTACAATGATGGGGCCACTTATTCAACCTGAGCTAATCTCATTAGTTCTCCATTACCTGAAGACCTGTGTGTATTATCCCTCTAAAGTTTAACTTGAAATTAGTCCATGTGTATATACAACATAATGTAAATAAGTTTAAAAGAAATAAAGGGTATGAGTAATAAAAAAATTTGGTGCCAGTGCATTTAATAAATCTCACTGAATCAGTAAATTCTGAGTTATCATTAACTCTACCTTTTAGCCTGGAGAAAATTACTTCACTAAGTACTCATATCCACCCAAAAGAAACAATATTGTATGTTTACCTATTCACCCTCTGGTCCACATATAAAGTATCCGTTGGTGTAGTTGTGTGCTGTAGAGTTGAAACTATTAGCTGACTCTTTAGTGGATTTTCAGAGGCAGTAAATCAACAGGAGGAGATTGCACATCCTTCTCTTGCAGAGCTGCAGGTAGATGAGAACTATTTGCCTTTGGGATTGCAGTACTACTTTTTACCACTAGGTCACGAGAGCTGCTTAAAGTACCTAAACTCTTGGTGGCTAACCCAAAGATTGGTACTTCTATTCAATCCAAAGTCACTACAGGAACAAGGCTACTAATCTGTTTCTGAAAGGCCACAGCCTTGAAAACCCTATGAAGCAGCTCTGGTTTTGCTTTTTCTTTCTTTTAAATAAAAACTTGTTTCATGAGTTGATGACTATTATTAAAATATCTCTAATTGTTCTTGATAGCTACAATGCCTCTCATAGTGTCCAGTATGCTGGAAAGACTTATACCTAGATAATAGAATGTGTATAACATATTCATTCAGGAGTTACACAATTATTTGTAGAAAAATGTTGTTGTTGTTGTTGTTGTTGTTGTTGTTGTTGTTGTTGTTAGGTGCCATCGAGTCAAATGCAACTCATAATGACGCTATGAACAGGGGATCTGAACCCTTCCTATCCTGTGCCATCCTCACACTTCCTGACACACCAGAGCCCATTGTGGTAGTCACTGTGTCAATCCAACTGGTTGAGGGTCTTCCTCTCCCTCATTGACCCTCCACCCTTCCAAGTATTATGTCCCTCTCCAAGGAATAGCCTCCTCTAGCAACATGCCCAGAGTATGTGAGGTGAAGCTTCATCATCTTTGCCTCCAGAGAGCGCTCTGGCTGTACCATCTCCAAGATATATTTATTTGTTCTTTTCACAGTCCATGGGATAGTAAGTGTCATATTAAAATCCCTAATGGGTGAGAGTTGAGGACTCCCAGCCTCCTAGCTAGCTGTCTTCCTCCACTTCTCAGCACAATTGTTGCTTTGCAGGCACACCAAGACCTGAGTCCAAAACGTATTCTGAAATATCCATAATTTCTCCCTGTAATGCAGCCAGCCCTGAGAATGCTTGTTAGTACCCATCACTGGATCTCCTACAGTACTCATCCAGCTAAGTTCCCAGACGTGTTGACACAAGACCCTATAATAATTCAGGGAAGTTGCATGGACATTGCACTGGAGAGAATCAGGAAGAGCCGGCCAATCCTTCACGCTGTCCCCTCTACCCTTAACATTCCGTGTACCAGTAAAGCCCATTTGTTTGTCCATCTGCTGAAAAGAGAAAAAAAAAATCATGCACTGATTTAAAACAAACCAAAAAAAGAAAAAAAAATACCCTCCCTCTTCCTTCCTAGCTGAACAAAAATGTGCAGTTAATACTTGGCGCTTGATATACGCAGTAGTGAATGTGGAACCGAGCCTGTCTGTATATCTGGTAGCGCTTTCTTGCTTTGTTTTTCCTTACCAGTATTCTGCCTCCCGTTTGCTTCTGTGATGGTTATATTGCCTAGCAAGCACACCCGTGGTTGTGAAAATAGTATAGCAAAAAAGAAAACTTCCCTGGTTATTGATGTACTAGATTTGTGTATGTCTTTTAAACAGTTCATAGTTTCACCTTAAACAGATTAATCAGGAAAAGTGTAAAATTTCAAAAGTGAAATAAATTTTATCATTTAAAAAAAATCCACAACTCAAAGAAATTATTCTTCTATCAGCCCAATTCATTGTCCAGGTCTCAGCTGTATAGCAAGTGATCAGAAAAACCATGGCCTGAATCAGATGCATCTCAGTCCTGAAACTGACATCATTACTGTTCAATAATTTGGAGATGTCCTTAACTGCAAACTTTCCCAGTGCAACACATCTCCTGATTTCCTGAGTGTTGGTACCAAGGATGTTAATTGTAGATCCAAGTAAGATGATGTTGTTGACAGTTTTTTTTGTTTGTTTGTTTTTTGGGTTTTTTTTCACAAGTCCAGTTTCCTTGGAGTTTATATAAATTTTTTAAAAAGGTCAGTATGTTTTTTAAATAACAATTATGACAAATAGGAGAAAGAATTAAGGAATGCTATACTTGCGATCCATACAAAACATCAACATTTAGAGTTGTACATAATTAAAGAAATATCTCAAACACTTTCAAAATACTGTAGTAGCGGTTGAGTCTCTTGAAACTCATAGCGACCCTATGTACAACAGCCCTAAACTCTGCTCTGTCCTGTGCCAATCACACTGTCTCTGACACTCCCATCCCGATTACCCCAGTCAGTGAATCAATCCACCTCATAGAGGGCCTTCCCCTCCTGTGCTGTCCCTCCACCCTCCCAAGTATAATGTCCTTCTCCAAGGACTGGTCTTTCCTCACAACATGTCCAAAGTATGTTAAACGGAGCCTCAGAATCCTTGCCTCCAAGGAGCCACCCAGTTTAAACCTTTCCAGGACGAATCTGTTTGTTTTCCTAGCAGTCCATGGTATTCTCAATACTCTTCTCCAGCACCACATCTCAAAGGCATCAATTCTCCTTCTATCGTCCTTGGTCATTGTCCAACTCTCTGATGCTTAAGTGGTTGTGGAGACCATGGCCTGTATCAAATGCACCTTAGTCTCCAGAGAGACACCATTGTTCTTCAGTTCTTTGGAGAGGTCCCTAACAGCAGACTTTCCCATGGCAATGCGCCTTTTAATTTCCTGCCTACTGGTGCCAAGAGTGTTGACTGTGGAGCTAAGCAAACTAAAGCTGTGTACAATTTCAATCTCTTCATCATCCATCCTGATGCCGCCAATTGGTCCAGTGGTGAGAATCTTTGTCTTCTTGACATTGAGCCTCAATCCATATTGTAGGCTGCAGTCCTTGACCCTCTGCAGCAGGTGCTTCAGGTCCTCTTCATTTTCAGCAAGCAGGGTTGTATCATCTGCATAATGCAGATTGTTGATAAATCATCCACCAATCTTGACCCCACATTTCTCCTCATAGAGCCCAGCCTCCCAGATAATCTGTTCTGCATATAGGTTGAAAGGTATGGAGATAGGATGCATCCCTGGTGTACACCCTTCCCAATTTTGAACCATGAAGTATTCCCTTGCTCTGTTCTGACGACTGCCTCCTGGTCCAGGTATAGGTTTGACATTAGCACGATCAAGTGTTCTGGGATTCCCATTCTTCTGAGAGTCAGCCACAGTTTGTTATTATCCACACAGTCAAATGCCTTTGCACAGTCAATGAAACACAGATAGGCACTCCTCTGGTATTCTCTGCTTTCAGCTAAGATCCATCTAACATCAGTTTAATATCCCTAGTACCATGACCCCTTCTAAACTCAGCTTGGCCTTCTGGTAGTTCTCTGCTGATGTTCTGTTCCAGTCCTTTAGGATAATCTTCAGTAAAATCTTGCTTGCGTGTGGAATCACTGAGATTGTTCTATAGTTTCCACACTCTTTTGGGTCACCTTTCTTTGGGATAGGAACAAATATAGATCTCTTTCAGTCAGTTGGCCTCAATCCATATTAGAGGCTGCAGTCCTTGACCCTCTGCAGCAGGTGCTTCAGGTCCTCTTCAGTTTCAGCAAGCAGGGTTGTGTCATCTACATAATGCAGATAGAAAATAAGTTACTAAATTTCAGAAGGTCTTATTTGTGTCTTTTTGGCTACAATATGTGTCATGCAAATATTATGACATTCCTTAATTTAAATATAGTAATTATAAAAGAATGTTTAATTAATATCTAACTAGGATTGGGATAACTATGGTGTGGAAATTATTGAATGGTATCACTAATACCACATGAAAACAAGAACCTGCTGAAGTTTATCCAGAAATGACTGGAACAGTATATCAGAAGAGAACTGCCGAATGTGCAGGCTGGATTTAAAAGAGGGCATGACACTATGGATATCATAGCCAATGTTAGATGGATCTTGATGAAAGAAAAGAAAACCAGAGGAATGTCGATCTGTGTTTTATTGACTATGCAAAGGCATTTGACTGTGTATATCACAAGAAATTGTAGCTAAACTTGAGAAGAATAGGAATCCCACAACACTTAATTGTGCTCATACAAAATCTATACTTGGTCAAGAAAGCAGTAGTCAGAACAGAACAGGGAAACACTGCATGGTTTAGGAGCAGGAGAGGTGTGTATAAGGGATGCATCCTGTCTCCATACCTCAGTCTCGAGCCTCATGGCCCTAAGTGTTTCCAAGTTCTCAATCCTGCCAATATTGACTTCCTGCTTCCAATGTCTCATCTCAACTCACGTCATTTCTCCAGTTCAGCCATGGCTGCTACTGCAGTCTGAAGCATGTCCTACATTTCACTTGTTGAAAGAGGTCTCTTTCCTCTTCTCTGATGTGGTAAGATCCTACCCTGCAAGTAGAACTATTCCATTTACTGGCGAAACTAGCCAATCTTCTTTTTTTAAAATTAATTTTAATGAATGTTTACAGATATTTTGGATTTCCATACATTCATTGTTGAATTTTTCTCCCTGCCCACCCCTCCCCCCAACACTAACCAATCTTCTTGTAGATTTTTTTAGATTGGCCGATCTCTTTGTGGAATGGTAGATAGCCAGTCATTTTGCGGATAAACCAATATGCTTAATTCTCATACTCCCACCCATACACGGAGTCAGTCATCCACACGAGAAAAGTAATATTCAAAGGCAAACTTCATAGTCAGTGGAGGAGAAGAAGACCCTCAATTCCATGGGTCAATATAGTGGCTACAACAAAGGCCTTAAGCACAGCAGAAACTGTGAGGATTGTACAGGATTGTGCAAGGATCTCTAAGAGTTGGGGTTGCCTCAACTGCACTAAACAGCAGAACAACTGTAATATAATAAAATAATATAGGGATTGATATTGAAATTGAGGCCATTTAAAAGACAAAATTTATTAATACAGCAAAAAAGACTGATAATGAGGGAAAGTTATAAAATATCTAGGAACAAACTTAAAATTTGCAAAGCTGATAAGAATTAAGCCCTTGCCTTCTGAGTAGAATGCAGTGACATGTCCTCAGTTATGACTAAGCATTCTCATTGCTAACCTGATTAATAATCCTAACAAGTCACTTTTCCAAACCTTGTCTTTTCAGTAACCAGTGCTTAGTGATGATACTTTAAGAAGCTCAAAGAGCTAATGTATATTTAATACATGTCCCTAGATGTATCTGCATGTTCCCACTATACTCGTTTGTGAATCTGGAACCCAGAATAGGCCCATTACCATAGCTCCACAGACCCTCAAGGGCATCTGTGATTAGTTTCCTGTAGAGTGTGAGAGATACCTCTATGAGATCCAGTGGTAGCTACATCTCCAGTCCATTTCATTTCTGATACTAACATTCTCATCTATAGTTTTACCTTACTTCTTTTGACCTATCCTCCCCTCTCTTCAGGACAAATGTAGTGAAGCAAATTGAATTCAATTTCCAATCACAAGCCATAGCCTCTTCCAGAGCCACTGTGTCAAAAGAACAAGAGAAGTTGGGGAAAGTACCATTTGATTATGCCAGTTTTGATGCTCAAGTTTTTGGCAAGCGCCCACTCCTACAAACAGGACAAGGACGGAGAACACCACCATTTTTTGAAGGTAAGTTTCCCATTCTAATGCTTATTTTTTTGCTTTTTGGGGGTTTTCTATTTTTTTTCTAATGCTTGTTTCTTAAATAAAACATCATGTGTGCTTGTATGTGTTGTCAAATATATATAATCTTTGCAGCCAGGAGGAGGTAAAATGTATTGTCCAGTTAAATTAAGTAAGTAAATAATAAATTAATCATTGTAATTGGTTATACACTGAATATGGAGATATTTAATGGAATAATTTATTCTACAAATCTAATAGTGCCATTGTTTATATAAATATTATCATTTCATGGGAATACTTAACATTTTCATTTAGCTGAGATTGGGATAAATATGTTAAATAATATAGTAGCTATTATATAATTTTGATTCATATTGAAGTTTTGGTAATTTAATAGATATAATGTTGACATGTTATCTACAAATAATTTAAATTAACAAAAACTTTAAGTCTGAAGGTGTGAGAAAGTGGTGAAAAGTCTAAGAAAAAAAACTTCTTTTAAGAATCAAGTTTTTACTAGAATGAAATGTGTGTTTGGGTGTTCACACACTCTCGTAGAGCTTGGAGTATTAATAAAATATAAGTATTAATTTAAAAAACACAACTCATTGCTGTCTACTGAGAATCAATTCATAGCTAACTCTTGAGTGAGATTACAAGGGCTATGGATTGGGTTGCTAGTGCAATTTCCAAAGCACTGGGCCATCACCAGAGTTCTAACATTTTTATATACACAGGTAAAATAAATTAATACTCTATTATGCTATACACCTCAAAGACTATAACTCTAACTCAAAGATGGTATATATAAAGCAGTATTTTCACAAACATAAAATTCACCTAATAATCCCTAAATATTTCAGTGAAAAGATTAGAAAGTGAAGTTGTGATAAACATATAAAATCACTTCTTCATTGCATTAATTTATTCTTTTTCCTAATGTATGCTTTCTAAAGTTGGCTGAGTGCGTAAGGAGTTGCCAAACTAAGGGCAGGAAGTTAGAATTAACCAGCTATTGCATGGGAGAAAGATGGGTAATCTCTCCTTTTGTGCATTTATAGCCTCTGAAAACCCACTAGAGGTTAGCTATGAGTTGGATCCAACTTGACAGCAATGAGAGATAGGGAGCTTTCTAAAGAAAATTTCCCAACTTGAATAACAAGTTATCAATGACTTATTTACAAGTCCATGAAATCTCTGGTCTCACACCAAGTTGCCTACACTGAATAACTTTAGGAGATATTGGCTTCATTATATAATATTGATCAAATCTTGCAAAAAATTGAAATGCTCCGTAAAACCCAGTAATAAACAAACAGATTTGAAGGGAGTTTACTCATTTATGTGGAGCATGTTATGCTTCAAAGATACTTCATTTTACCTATTCTTCCAAAAATATATTTTAGTAACATAAATAACCATTAACAACTGGTTCAATTTAGTGAAGAAAATATGCACAGATATACAAAATTGTAATGTTATCTTTTACCATACACACACACACACACACACACACACACACACAAAATATGCAAAAACTCATACACGCTATGTATAGGTACTTAATTCAAGTGAAACTAGCTAATGACAGTATTCTGTATATTCATACATACAGTATGTAGCTTCATTTAAAAAAAGGCAAATGTCTTATGATATTTCCATATTCTTAGAGTTAAAGGAGTAATATTTTATGATGTTTTAAATTTTCGCTTATGGTAAATTATAACCAAATTTTTAAAATAAACCATATTTAAAGTTAAATAAGTAACTAAGTGTGCTGATATTATCTCACAGTAAAGCTGAGATACTTCTCCATAATCTTGAATATGTACAATATGGCAGAGTGAAGAGAAAGATGTATAATTTAACTTACCAATATATCTTGGTACCCACAACAGAAACATAAAATACAAAACCAGCCTTGATATCTAAATAGCCTTTCTGCTCACTTTCAGAAAATTTTCTTTTTCCTTTGCTTATTGCACACAATCTGAATGTGCAAAATGTAGACTCAGTTAAGACTCTACTATTTATTTGATGGACTGTAGAACAACTTCTACTGTTTTAAGTACAAAATAAACGTATATATTAAATAATGAAGGTACCTAACTTAGTATTGTGAAATACAAAGTTAAAGACTACATTTCTTCTTTACCCAGCCTCAACCATCCTTATATTTCTCAGTTTTTAGATGAGCTCACCTCAGGCCACACCAATACCTGGTGGATTTTGTTAATGAGGTTTTGATCTATTATTTTGTCACAAACTTTGCCAGTGTACCTGCCCCATAACATAACTTTTGGAGCTTTTGTCAGAAGTGAAAATAGAAATTAATAATATTAAAAGAATAGGCAATCTGTCCCAGCAACTGCATTATTGATCTGTAAGTTTCTGTTAAAGTCAATCCATACAACCTTCATTTACTATCTCAGTGAATTATGTTTTAATTTACTCTTCCTATATTTTAATGAAAGTAGTTATATCTTACAAACAAATATAGTGGCTAAAGACATATAATGCAATCACTACTCAAATCTTTCTTCAACAGCAAAGCATTTCTCAAACCCGCTGAAATTTCCGAGCCGACTGCCTAGTGCAGGCGCCCACACACAGAGCCCTGGCCGTGCCAGCTCTTATAGCTATGGTCAGTGTAGTGAAGACACCCACATAGCAGCAGCTGCTGCCATCCTGAACCTTTCCACCCGCTGCAGGGAAGCTGCTGAGGTCCTCTCCAACAAACCGCAGAGTCTGTCTGCCAAGGTAGGCCTGTCCAAGAACCCAGAGGGGGGCCAGCTACTGAACTGTAAAAGTAAACTGCCTTCATGTTCACAGCCACACTCACTCGAACGCATCACCTCTATCCAGAAAGCACTCTCCTTTCCCTGTGCTAGCCAGGTACTAGAGTGTCTTGGGTGCTAGGCTTGGGTCATCTCCTGGACAATAAAGGGTTGCATGTACTGCTCTGTGGATATTCTTGATGGTCTATCAAAGTTTAAGAGGGATAAATACAGAGCCATGAATGGGGAGAATGAACAGATACCAAATGTTGTTATGTAATTGGGAGTTAGGCAACCAAAATGAAGATTTCTATGAAAATAAATTTCAACAAGGAAAGCTTTTCAGTACCTGTAAATCAAAGATGATAAGGGAGGACTGATGACAACTGTTATTTGTAAAATATTTGCAAGATTTATTGTTGCACATGCTGATATGCAATAATATTAAAAGAATAATGTTAAATGATCTAAATTACTATGTTGTTACTGTGTACTGTTGTCAAGTAGGAGCTAACTCATTAGTTGACCTTCCAGTGGGTTTTCAAAGGCAATAAATTACATCAGAGGAGATTGTAATTTTTTCTCCTGCAGAATATGGTGGATTCTAACTGCTTGCCTTTTAGTTAGCAGCTTAACCTCTTACCACTAAGCCCTTAAATTCCTCTTTGTTGTCGTCGTTATGTGCTGTTGAGTCATCCATGGCTAAAAGTGACCCTATGAACAACACATATGAACTTTGTTTTATCCTGAAGTCAACTTTACCATGTCTAACACACTTTACTTCATTACTACAGTCATTGTGTCAATCTATCTTCCTGAGGATCTTCCTCATTTGCACTGACCCTCCACCATTCCACTGTGCTGTTGTTGTGTGCCATTGAGTCTGAGTCAGCTCATAGGTGATCTACCAGTGGGTTTTCAGAGGCAGTAAACACTGTTGGAAGAGATCGCCCATCCTTCTTCCTCACAGTAGCTGGTGGATTCAAACTTGTGTACCTTTGAGATTGCAGAACAACTTCTTGCCACTAGGCCTCATAATAATACAAAATAGCAAAACTTGGATAAATAAAATTTACAAGAATTGTTTGAGGAGATATAAGTGCTTGTTGTTGTTGCTAAGTGTCATCAAGTTGACTAGACTCAAAGAGATCCAATGAACAATAGATTTGAACCTTGCACTCTCGTTCACCATCCTCAAGATGACATGCTTGAGCCCATTTTTTACAGTCGTTGTCTCAATCCATCTTTTTGGATGTTGTTCTCTCTTTCTCTGACCCTCTACCGTTCCTAGCTTGATGTCTATTTCAAGGACCAGTACCTCTTGACAACATACCCAAGGTATGTGAGACCAAATTTCCCATCTTTCCCACCAAGGATTACCCTGGTTGTCTCCAAAATGGCCTGTTTATTCCTTTGACAGTTCATAGGCTACTCACCATTCTTCTCCAACACCACAATTCAGGGGCATTGGTTCTTCTCTGTCATCCTTAGTTGTTTCACAACCTACAAATACATAAAAAGTAATTGAAAAGGGTATAGCTTGGATCAGGTGCACCTTAGTTTAAATTAAACTGACATCCTTGTTGTTTAGCACTTAGCAGAGGTCCTTGACAGTAGATTTTTCTCAAAGTAACACTATTTCTTAGCTACTGTTACCATGCAGTATCCAAATTTACAAGTAGACTCTGAAGTTTATGAAGCATTTCTATTGCCCATAAGATTAAACAGAATAATCAAGAAACACACATACATTTGATAATAACTTGATAAAAACAAAAACAGAGATCATACCTACCTTTCCTTTTGACAGTGACACTTTATTATATAACAGAGCATCATTTACTACCAGGAGGTTGTCAGAGGTGCTCATCAATTAACTCTTGTCTTTGTGTTGACAACAGGGTCTTCAGTATACATATATTTCATGTATACATAGGGATATTTGGTGGCCTAGTGGTAAGAAGATTCCAAAGGTATGCAGTACAAATCCACCAGCTGCTCCAAAGGAGAAGGATGAACAATCTCCTCCCCGTGATGATAAAAATAAACTGTCTCTGAAAACCTGTTGAAGGGTCAGCTACAGTTGGGGTTGGTTCTAACTCAGTAATCTACAAGAACTTGCATAAATAGATAGAGATATATTCGCGTGTTTATATATATATATTATATATATTTATTTTATATATATAAATATGCATATATTTATATATATTTGTGTGTATGTATTGATGTGTGTTGATGTGTGTGTGTATATATTTACATCTATCTATCTATCTATCATCTATCTATCTATATTTGGAAGCAGGAGTGGCATCCACTTCCTAAACAACATGCCTCTGGTAACTATGAACTTTGATAAATATCAATAGTTGTAGAGGGTCTTTTGTTCATAGGGTCACTATGAGTTGCAATCAACAACTAGATGATAGATGATAGATGATAGATAGATAGATAGATAGATAGATAGATAGATAGATAGATAGATATAGATTGATTGCGATCGTGAATCCACCAGCTACTCCATGGTGGAGGGATGGGCAATTTACTTCCATACGATTACTGCCTGTGAAAACCTGTCAGAGGGCCAGTTATGGGTTGGTTCCAACTTAATGCTACACGAAAGCAACATACCGACATCTTTTATTCAAAATTGATGGCTGAAGCCAGATGAAGTAGAAAAAAAATAAATAAAAAGTAATAAAAAATGTAGCCAGCCCTAGTTCGAAAGAGATTTACCATTGCTGTCCATGGAAGATTTGTTGGGATAAATTCTAGCTCTGAAACTAAGATGATTAAAGACCATGGCTCCTTTTTTTTTTTTTTTCTTTAAGTGCAACCCTTAGCCATGGTGTGGTCAGCTGATCACCGGGGCCCATGTACCAGGCCTTCCAGAGAGTGGGTAGCTCAGTACCACAGAGTGCTCAACAGAGGAAGCAGGATTAGCGTCTGGACAAAGCAGAGCCAACAAACCCCAGGAAGAAACGGTGGCCAAAAGACACTCAAAAACAATTTCTAAGCAAACGAGGTTCTTACACAAAGAATACACCCTCTAAAAAGATAAAGAAAATATCAGGCTATTTCAATCCAAAACCAGCCAAGTCAGAAGTTGTTCATATAAACAAATAATTTGGGGCATTTAAAAAATGTAACTTTAGCCATTTTTCAATTCCTTTAAAAATTCAAATAAATCTGTCTTTTTAAAGGAATATTCTAATATATTACAAATTGAGAAAATGTTGGAATATATTCCTTCTTCTCAATGCTTTATTATTTGCTTGACTAGCCTGTCCTGTAACAGTCAACTTTCCAGTGTAAGCAAATGGCTCGAGAATGACTGCTTTCTACCTGAACGCTCATGCAGGATTTGTTCTCCAGAAATCTACCTTTAAGATTCTCTTATAAACTATTAATTGACAAATGAATCCAATAAAGAAGACTGAAATGTAGCTTTTCTTTTTTCTTTCTTAATATTTATTTCTTTTTAAATCATTTCTGTTAGGGAAATGACCAGTAGTTGACACATTTTTAAAAATCAAGTAACTTATTTCCTAGATATCTGCCATATCACAATTGGGTTTCAGTTATAGAAGTCACAAAATTGAAATGATGTGAAAGACATGCCTACATAGATTTAAAACAACAACAAAAACAACCAATGTTTGTTTTGCTAGTGATTATAGCCATCATTTTCCCATGACAGATGTCTCCTCTGACATGCTATTGTTGTTAGATGACGTCGAGTTAAGTATGACTCATAGTGATTCTATGTACAACAGCTCTGAACCCTCTCCTAACCTGCGGCATCCTCACAATCTCTGACACGTTGGAGTCCATTGCTGCAATCACTGTGTCAAGTTGAGGGTCTCCCTTTTCTTCGCAGACCCTCCATCTTTCTAAACATGATGTCCCTCTCCAAGGAATAGCCTCTACTCACATCATGCCAAAGTATGTAAGACAAAGTTTTGTTATTTTTGCCTCCAAGGAGCACTCTGGCTGCAATTTCTCTAAGATATATCTGTTTGTCCTTTTGGCAGTCAATGGAATATTCAGTACTCTTCTCCAACACCACACTTTGAAGCCATCAACTCTTCTTTCATGGTTATTCATAGTGGTTGCTAAAATGAAATAAAATGGCACCCTATAACGACTTCTGTGCAGAATCTTTCCTCCAATGTGTGGTCACACACACACAACTAGTAAATAATTTGAATTGCTTTCTGAATTCTATCCCACCTGAATCATATTTTCTGAGTATGAGAGACCAAATTTAAAATAAGGTATAAATAACATTATAAACTCCTTTACAAAGAAAAAAATAATAATGTTAGCAAAAGTGACAAAAAACTCAGGTAAATAGTCTTGAAATTCAGTCTCTCATCCAACTGTGCCCAGTTCAGGCTTTTGCCAGATTCAATGCTGCCTTCACTCTGTGCCTTTTTCTTACTGTTGATCAAGTGTAAATATTCCTTTCTGTCACATTGAATGTTTGCTTAGTGGAATTGAATGCTAGCTTCTTTCTACTTCTTAAGTCTAAGACTTATTCTCCTCCTATAAGTTTGTTACTGTATGTTTATTTCTGATTCACAAAATCCTTTGAAGAGGTAGTGATATAGTTTTACTCTCTAACTTCTATAATGAAGAATTGTTAATATGTAAATGAGACATACTAACTGATAGACACATATTTGCACCAACCAAATTTTCTTCTAGTGCCAAAGTACCCAGGTTGAATGTTCTACTCAGACATGGCTCTTCCTTCAATTATGTTATGACAAAATCAAGACAAAAGAAGCCAATATGTGGTATCTGCACCTTGGCTTTGTGGCAAGGGAAAAGGTGGGGTTTGAAGAGATATGACTATGAACTTATCTCTGCACAGAATTTCACCAGAGTACAGTCAGGATTGATTTCTGTTCCCTATGCCTGCACTCAGTCTTTGCTTTTGTATACTCTTGGTGTTATCCATTGTCCTGAGTCTTTTCTGACTCATAATTATCCCAGTGTGCAGGACGGAACTATTCCATAGGGTTTTCAAGACTGTGATGTTTCAGAAGAGACTTGATAAAGCAGTGGTTAAGCCCTAGGGTGTTAACCAGATGGCCAACTGATCAAACAAATCTATCAGTCACTTCTAGACAAAAATTTATAGTCTACTCCAAAAGGATCCCAGCTTGGGAAACTTTATAAGGAAGTTCTGCTCTGTATCGTAGGATAATTGTGAATTACTATTGTCTTGACAGCAATGAAGTTGGTTTCAGTTGGATTGAATGTTTTAGAAGCAGGTCTCCTGAGTTCCTTGCCTCCGGATTGATTGAGATAATCAGCTTACTAGCAGTCTACTAGTAGTCAAATGCATTCTCTTCTGTCACACCTCATTATTGTTGTTATGAGTCATTGATTTGTTGACAACTCATGATGACCTACCTCATCTCTCCTATCTAGGAACTCTACTTATTGTAATAAACATCCTGTAACTTACATGCAGAACTCAAAAGGAGAACAACTTGCTACAGTATTAGAGATAATACTGTCACCCAGGGATGCCATGTTTTTAATGTCAAGTCATAGGAAACTAACTAATATTTGCTTACAACTTCAATGTTAAGGCTAGTTCAGACTTTTTCAAGGTATCTGCAAGTTCAGCATTGACTCAGTTTAGTGAGAGAGCACAACTCCTTACCTACTAGGCCACTGTTATTTGTTGTTGTTTACCATCAAGTCAGAACTAACCCATAAGTGAACCTCTGGCGGGAAGTTAATTACACAGAAGGTGAGTGCCCATCCTTTGCCCTCAGAGCAGCTGGTGGACTTAAACCTGTTTAAACACTAAAAATAATGTCATTGAAGACACAGATATAGCAAAATTCTCCTATCAAATTTTCTTAAGCCCAATCACTGTTCTACCCACTCTAAAATGTTTCTTTCCTGTGCCACTTCTCCAAACCTGAAAAGATATTGTGAAAAGCCCATTTAGTCACCAGCATCCATGAAGCACAGATATATGTTCTGTGCCAAAAATGTGAGTAATTAATACTTTTAGCATTGCCAATCACTGCACAAACGAGTTCACACTCTTCTAAAAGTGAGAGAATGTTTAAAAATAGTTATCAGCTTAAATACAACCCAGCATGTCTATTACTCATAGTCATACCTCCAAAATCACCTCACTATACCTCTCTGAGGAATCAAGTCAGAAGAAAAAGTTTATCAGTATTACTACTTGATGGTTACATATAGGTTAGGGTTTTGTTTGTTTTGGTGGGTTTATTTTTTCCCTGAAGTACTTACTCTTCCTTAATTCCAGTATTTCATCTTCCTGAGATATGAAGAATATCCTCCATTTTAATGTTAAATTAGCATATATTGTAACATACACATGGACCACAACTGTGACACCTGCCCCAGAGATTGTTGACTTGCTCCTGATGTGAGCACACACTAGAGAGCATGTTCTCTGAGGACTTGGCTAGGGCGAGCAGGTCTGGGGATCTGTGTACCCAGAGTGTCCCTCAATCCTCGGGGGGAGAGGTGCATGCACATGGCAGATAAATGCCTCATTTTTTCTTCTTTCCTCCCACTTTTATCAACAGAGGTAGGAACACACTTTGCAGTCTATCTTTATCCTAATCACTGTGACTTGCCAAGCATTCTGTTGTTTGTTTTGGTGTTTCCCCCACCTGTTTAGACAAAATGGCATATGCACAGCATGCCTTAAAAGAAAACAAAAAACTGACACTTGCTTGAAATGTTTAAAGTTCAAAGTCTGTTTTGTGCTTGAATGAGGTCTAGAAACCACATGATGTCACTTCATCATTTTTTCTGTCTGCTAGCAGAAATAGCCTGGAGGCTATCCGTGTGATTAGGATCCAAATGCAGCCTTTTTTCAGCAGAATGAAGTTGAAATGCTAGGAGGGTCTCTAGTCAGATATTACAAGGAATTTATTTATTTCTGTGTGGGGAAATGGCATTCTTTAATAGCAGACTCTACTCAGCCTGAATGTGGAAGCTGAAAAAGATCCTTATGATGCATTGGGTAAGTAAACACTTGGCTGCTAACAAAAAGGTCAGTGATTCAAACCCTTCAGGAGAAAGATGTGTCTGTCCACATACTGGAAACCCTCCTCCATCATATTAGGACTATTTTGATTTGGAACAACTCAATAATCATGGCTTGAGTTTGATTTTTCTTTTATGTTAATTATTTAATAATGAATTCTTTACTACCATCACCATTACCACCTCCAAATATAATAACATAGAGACATAACTTATCCATATTAACTCTTTTCACTCTTTCTTGAAACTTGTAAAGCAGGTAATATGAAGCAGTTTTGCAGCTAAAGAAATAATTTGTCTCTAGTGACACAGTTGTAACTGTTGGATCTAAAATTTTACTTCAAAAATTTTATCATTAAATGGTATTGAAGACTATCCATCTACCCAGAAGTGTTACCAGACATGATTCTGAACCCTAGACAAAAATTTTGGAAAAAAATTATAAATTTCTTACTAATATTTTATTATTATTATTTTAGAGAAAACTGGCTTTACATTCAATCATTCATAAGCATTTTGTTTTAAAATATTTATTTCAATATCTACAATGTAACTGTGCTCATTACAGTTCATCCGTGTAATTCTCTTTTCCATTAATCTTACCTTTATCCAATCCTTTTCCATCTATCCTACCCCTCCGTTCCTTTGAACTTTATCCAGGAGTAAGTACTGCTCTTTGCCCTTATATGGTTGGTTATTCCAAGAAGTGAGCGCCTTCTCAGCATTTGTATTCACTCTATAGGACTATTTATAATTTAGCTAGTAGTTGAACCACTGACATGACTTTTGTCCTATGTTTGAAGAATGACCAAAAGCCATAATTGTGCATGATCCAGCAGTCTCAGCTGGATTGATTAGTCTGTTCCTTTTTATGTTTTTTAGTTTTGTTCTACATTTTCTTACACTGTATGAAGATCTTGTACTGTGATCCCTTCACAGAAGGTGGTGGATGGTGGTAGCCAAGCACCATCTAGATCTTCTGGTCTCAAGGTTATGAAATTTGGGGTTGCATGATCCATTACTAGTCCTTTGGACTGATTGTTTCTATGCATTTTTCCTTTTTTTTCAGTTTCTTTGTTCTAGACAAGAAGAGACCATAGTTGTGCGTTGGAAGACTGCACATAGGCTTTTAAGACTCCAGTAAAGTAGAGTATAGAATATTCTCTTTGGACTATGTTATTCCATTTTACCTTAATATTTCCCAGTGTCATTGTCCTGAGGTCTAAGAAACAGTGTCTCATTCCTTCAGGGTGTAGGTTTATGATTAAGAAACTTAGATAGCTTTGTCCTGTTTTGACTCTGCTGTATGTGTGGATATATTTACAGCATATGCTAATGCTGCTGTTGTTAAATACTTTTGAGTTGGAAGCAAATCATTGCTGATCCTTTAGTAGATTTTTCAGACTTAGTAAATCACTGTGACACTGATGTGTCAAATGTGATAATGGTTACCCCTTGGACAGTGCTTGGGGGAGCTCCCAGATTAAAACAAGCTTGGAAGCAGGAGTGGCATCCATTTCCAAAATAGTTTGTCTCCATAAATTCTATGAAATGGTGAAGGTTATATGTGTGTTCAGGTTTTTCATTCATGGGGTCTCTATGAGTCAGCTACAACCCGACAGCACTTAACAACAACAATAGTAAATAACGTGGGAGGAAATTACCCATCTTTCACCTCTGGAGCAGCTAGTGGATTTGAACTTCACCCTTTCAGGTTGGTAGTACATATAAAGTTTCTACATGATGTATCTTTTTTCATCTGCTCATGTCTGTTCAGTTACAAAAGAACAAATATTGTATAGTGTATGAGTCCATTATTAGAAAAAGCAAAAGGGGGGGGAAGTGTCATTCTTAGATGATCATTAAAGGGAACTCTGGTGGTGTAGTCTATAAGGACTTACGGTGTTAGTGCAAAGGCCATGCCTCTGCGGGGATTTGAATCCAACCAGTATCTGGAAAAAGATGGGAAATCTCCTTCTGGTCTATTTAAAGCCTTCGAAACCCAGTGGAGAATCATCTGGGAATTGGTTCCAACTTGATGGCAGCAGAAAATCAAGATGTGTAAGAAGAATGGAAATACATAAAAAAAAAGATGATTAGCACAATACCACTTAAGAAAGGAAACACCAAGAAAGGTGTACAAGAAATGCAGTCAACTACAGGAAACACTATTACATGCATAATCTTACAATGTCAACATTAATTAATATTACTATCCAAGCAATATATAGACAGAAATTTTATATAGTTTTATATAGTGTGTGTTCACATTACTTTAATACTCCGTACTTAATTATTACTTATTACAAATGAAATATTTTCATTTAATTTGTTTATTGTGTTTTGCAATAAAATAAGATGGGGGCGCGGAAAAGATACCCCTAGTCCCAACATACAAGACTCACTTGTGTTTTAGAATATGTACCACTGGAGTTTATACTTC
>NW_006400088.1:1281029-1294898 GCF_000299155.1 Elephantulus edwardii | reverse complement strand
TACCAACCATTCAAGAAAAAAGGGCAGTATCTACCCAAAAATGAAAGCTCAGAAAGCAAAAAGGGGAAGAAAAGATGGAAGAACAGAAAAATGGGTAACCCAAGGAGGATGTACTAAGTGTGTGGTCACATTGTGGGTGTTCTAAGGAATGTCATGACACAAAGGTGAATAAATTGTTGAAAGGAAAACTAACATGCCATGTAAGCTTTTCCTCAAGCCACAATAAAAAGCTTCAAAAGCGTGGCAATGGTCTTCATGCTGGCCTAGAACGAGCTTGCCAAATAAGAAAGCACTGTTGTCTTCTTTTATCAATGTTTTGACAATTAGTAAGCTTGACAATAGGGCCATTTAAGGTAAAATTGTAACTCTGTGTGTTATAATTCATGGCCATTTTAAAATCTGTGGTCATTTTAAATTGAAGCAATGTAATATTACCATCTGTCTGGAAGATATTGAAGGAAGCAGTAGTCTGTAGTCTAAACACAAGTACAGTGATTTTCATATTTTCGCTTTTGTTCTAGGGAAAACAAATGTCTGGATGTTTTACATCACTGTCAGCACAATGTGAATGCCATGTAGCTTTCTTGCTTACAATCTCTTGTTGCTATACAATGCTCATAATTATCAATGCATGACTTTGTAATGTCCCATTAGCTCAGTAATTTAATTAATAATTTCTCTGCTGACCAGCATCTAAATTATTTGCTATCTTATAGTATAAGTGAAGGATTTGATGTATAATTACGTAAACTTTTTGTTTAATCACAATTCACTATATATTTGTTAAATTGTC
Source organism: Elephantulus edwardii (assembly GCF_000299155.1). Taxonomy (NCBI): domain Eukaryota; kingdom Metazoa; phylum Chordata; class Mammalia; order Macroscelidea; family Macroscelididae; genus Elephantulus; species Elephantulus edwardii. The sequence continues at coordinate 1,294,105 of NW_006400088.1, read as the reverse complement.
TTTACCAAGACACTTCTACATACACAAAAATCTTGAAGCTGAGACAAATATATTTTTCAATTTTCTTTTCCCCTAAAATTTAGTGGCCTAAAAAATATAATACTCCTCAGAATTGTGAGTCTTAACCTTACAATGAATCAGCTAAAGATCACTAAAATCTGAGGCTTTTTAAACTAATATGCATCCTTCTCAAAACATATGTATGCCCTTCCCTCAAAAAACTTTTGTTAAATGGCACACTTTTGAATAAATAACACATTTCGTAGATGTATTCTCATTCTCCTCTGAAGAGCACCCGGCATCCTTTTCAGTAAGTCAGTCACTTTTTTATTAAACCAAATAATTATAGAAAACATCAATAACTCAAAAGGAGTCTCTAGTTCCCCTAAATTGCAAAGTGCGTGAGTAGTGTTAGAACTATGTCTTGCTTGGAAAAACTTACACTGAGGGGGGGAAATTAAAAATCCAGAAGAGCACTTGAGAAAGCAGGCCACTAAGGTGTCTAGGAAGGGGATTGGAAGAAAGGAGAAACCATCAGCTGCAGAGCTGCCCCCTCTTTTTGCTCGTGGTCTCCTCCTTCCCCTTGTCTGCTGCCACTTGGAGTTTGAAGTAGAGAAGTGATGTCTAGTGATGCTACTTTGAATAAAACTACATGCTGTAAGCATACGACCAACCTATCTGCAGCCAGGAGAGACCTTCTCTGTCGCTGTGTGTGATTGTTGAGTGCATCTGTGTACTCACTTGAGCCCATCTGTGCCTGGACTTGCAACGTGTGTGCCAGGACTCCCCATCAGACACTCCTGGGGCAGCCAACCTGGGTGCAAGAAAGAGGAAATTCTTCCTCAGTAAGGGGGGGGGGGCGGGAGGCGCGGTGACAGCATTTCAATGAAGCTAGGATCTCTCCCAAGAGATAGTCAACACCTCTCAGAATCTCTTAATGTTTTTAAAAACTTACTGTTTGGAATTTTTATTGTAAAAAACATAAATATATATTGTCTTGGAGTAGTTGATATTTTTTTCAGCATGAGAGGATCTGTACTATTTATGGGTTTGCGCTATAAAACTCTGCAGCCCAGTCACATGGCTCCTTTTTCCTAAGCCATCTGTCACAGAGGTCTGGAATTTTATGTGAATGCTGGATGTGCAGTCTTAACCCAAGTTTTTGTTGTTGTTGTTGCTTTGTTTTTATGAAAAATGTCAGCAACTACAACATTTAACATTTTTCTTTATATTTGTCATTAAACTTGATGGCTATAGCTCTGTTTCATTGCTCCAGTTACATTTCAATGGTGAAGCCAAAAATATGTGATTGTGCTTATAATAGAGGATATTGTTTTATCCCAGAGAGAGCACCTGGAAGTGATATAATTAATATCTTGAATTTTTGCAACTAAGATTTATTAATGCTAGTATAAAAAAAATTTCTGATATTATACAGATGGCATAAGATGTTGTGGTTACTAAGTTATTATCCTAGATAAGCTGTACTGTCAAATTCGAGGCTTAAAACTATCACAGGAGATTATTTACTGAAAATGGACAAAAAGATATGTTTAAAGCATCTTAGTACAAACATATTAGAAATGTATTTACTTCCCACAAATATCATAAAGCATATCTATCTCTTAAGCTGAAAAATTGAAAATATGAACTGTGCAAGTGAAACAGAAAGCAGAGATGCTTTTATTTTCTAAATCTGGTACAAGCCATGAGCTTAGAGCCAGGCGTGTGTGCCCAGGCCCTGAGCAGCAACTATTGGGAGGGTAGGGTGTGTGCGTGGCATGGGATGGAGGATGAGAAAATCCCTGGAAATAACTAGGAATCACAAGCTCTGTGGTTCTTAGTGACATATTCAAAGTCTAAAGCTTTGTCATTTGGAAGGGAATAGAGGAGAGAAATTGTTCAAAAGTGAATTGTGAATTGTTGGAATGACAGTGAAATATCAGAAAGATATTCTTTTGATCCAGGTAGAAAAATTACAGTTATTAGATGGTAAGTAATGTTTATGATTTTGACCCTATCTCATACTACAGAACACATCATGTGGAAAATGCAGGTCACGAAGTTTAATAGGACTCAAACTAAAGACATGTTGTTGTTGCTGTTTTTGTGCTGTATATTCAAATTGGAAGTGACCCATAGCTGACCCTCTGGCAGGTTTTCTGAGGCAGTTAGTAGCACAGGGGGAGACTGCCAATCCTTCTCCCGCAGAGCAGATAGGGGATTTGAATCATATGCATTTGGGATGGGAGACAGTTTCTTACCATTAGACCACCAGAGCTGTCCTCTTTTAAAAGAGGAGCATGAGGCCGGTGTGGTGAGGGGAGGAAAGCAGAGTAAGAAAGGAAAACAGAGGAAAGTACATTCCAAGTGTACAACTGCATAAGATAGAATCCGTTTTAAGTTCATGTTAAGACCAAAGCCACACCCACCATTCTAGACACTTCCAATTCATCTTCATCAAAGTTTCCTACACTGTATTTTTTTCTTTAATTTTATATTTTTATGTATAGATAAGTTATTAAATGTTGCTCTTTTATCATAAAACAACATACAAAAAGAAAAAAGTAACCTTGCAAAATGGTTACTTTTCATATGCCATAAGAAAATAAAAAATATTTGCATGAAAATTAAAAACATTATCAAGTGCATTGTTCCTTTTAGAATTTCTGATGTTATTCAATATTTTAGTGCCTTAAACCAGAGGTAATCCTGTCATGATTAGGTCACAACAAATCTCCTAAAAGTATCTTTGAAGATATCATGGGTTAAGTGCCAAAAAATTAAACAAAAAATTGGCAGTTTGAATGCATCAGCCACTCTTCAGAAGAAAGCTGTGGTCATAGAGTTCCATTAATATTTATTGCCTTGGGAATTTAGGAGGAGAACTTCTTACCTTTTGGATCACATCCCAACATTCAGTCGACTACACCACCTAGTACCCTTTATCTTAAAGCTTTCACTTTGAAATTTAAACCCAAAGTATGATGCCAGCAAAAAGGTACCAAAGTGAGGTATGTTTCATAACTTCTGGCTTATTTTTCCTCTCCCATGATTTAGCAATGCTTTTCCACTTCTTTAAAGAACCTAGGATGAAACATGTTTTCATATTTAATCTAACATTCCAATAAAAGTTATCTTCCATTTTTCATGTTAGATAATTATTGTGGTGGAGGAGGGTGTTGGGAAGCTTTAGTGTGCTTTTTGTTAAAGTGTTAATGCTTTAAATGATGAAATGAGAGTAATAATACTGTAAACTAGAAAAAAAGGTTTAAAGGTAAACTTTAAAAGAATATTACACAGGATTAGCCAACCCATTTACTATTAGGAACATCTTATTTATATAAAGCTTACTATTTAAATCTGAGACATGAAGCTCACTAATGGGGTTGCTCTTAAAAGTATGCTGAGAATTGAACATTAAGCAATGCAAATCAGAAAGTCAAATTTAAAATCAGATATACTGACATAAAAGCTTACATTTGAAATTATCCCTTAAAAGCCTGACATGACTAGGCTACAATTGCAAACTGCTGAAATGTGTTTCTGTTTCTTGTTGAATACCAGGGGGCTGAAATAGAAGTGGATGAAAATGGCACATTGGACTTGAGCATGAAAAGAAACCGAATACTGGACAAGGCTGTACCTCTAACTTCCCCTAACAATTCCAACCCAACTCCTTCCTCTTCCCCATTCAAAACAAATAGCCTTTTGGTCAATGCAGCATTTTATCAAGCTCTCTGTGACCAAGAAGGTTGGGATACTCCTATCAACTATAGCAAAGCCCATGGGAAAACAGAGGAAGACAAAGAGGTATTGTTTTAATATGTCAACCAATAAATTTAAGTCAGAGCAGTATTGGATTATTGATAAATTTATCCTCACTAACTTATTATTTTACAGTTCTGTTTAGAGAATATGTAGCACTATGCCTTATAATATATAACTAGTTTGATAAATAATTTTATATTTCAAAAGAAAAAGAAACAAATCCTGCTGTCATTGTCACTTGCATTATAGCACATTTCAAATTTGTCCTTTTCATTATTACTGAGATTACACAGCGGAACACACAGATACTCAACAGTTTCTACATGTAAAATTCATTGCATGTAACAATTAATACCTTCTTTAAGTTACACAGCCCTTCTCACACTCCTTTTTTTGAGTTGTTCTTCCCACATGAATAGGAAAATTTAACTCAGTGGAGGCTATAATTGTGTGCAGAGAAAGAGATAGTGTGTCATCTCTCCTTTCAAGATATGGCAACCTGTAAATGACACTTGTGTCATCAAGCATGAACTCTCTGAACCAGAAAACCAAAGGTGAAATAAATTCAGGAACAAATCTTCAAGTTGTGTCAAATAAATTTCCATGGTTTTGTGGCGTAACTGTATATATGTAAAGAGTCATCATTTGAAGCTCTGGAGCACAAATGTTAGATGTCTAAACTTTATCAGTCCTAAAGATTTATTTTGCTATTTGATCATTTCAGAAATCACTTGAGGATAGTCAGGAAATTGCACTCCCATTTCACCCCTGAAAGTCATATATTTGGATGCATCAGAACTCCTTTAACTTTCATGTTCACAATATAAGCTTCTCAACTTGGCCAAAGTACTCAAGGATAAGCAGTAGGACTATTTAGAGTCATTTGAAGAAATTGGTGTCTAGAGCAAACTATTCAGACTCTTTTCATTATAAATCTAATCTCCATTGTTATAATAAGGAGCTCTGGCATCCCAGCCTGTAGAGAGTTGCACCTTTAACCCAAAGAAGATGCCTCTCTGATGCTTCAAGTCCACCAGACACTCCACAGGAGAAAAATGAGCAATCTCCTCCCATATAACTTACAGTCTCCAAAACCCTCTAAAGAACTATCTGTGGGTCAGTTCTGAATAGACAGTAAGGAAAGAGAAAGAGCTACATTAAATAATTGAACCCTTTTTGCGTTCATTAGGAAGACAGCTGCAATATTTTTGGTAATAGCTAGTTGCCCACTGTTTTAAAGAAATGAAATAACTATTTTCTGCAAAAGTATGCACTTTCTGCCCAGCTTTTTTGAAGTTCACAGATTTCTAAGAGAAGACTAATTTGAATTTAGAGCATGATTTAGCACCTCAGCAGCATAAGTCAGTGGATGTAGTAGTGTAATATGATCAAAAGTGTAAATTGTTCCCAATTCCATATTTCTTCCTTCCCTTCTCATTGATGACCTTTTTTCTGTCTTTTCTTCCCTCCTCACACCTTTTCACAACTACCTTGCAGCAAAGTAAGAAAATATGGTGGCATAGACCATAAGGAGTTGTGTTGTTAGTCCAAAGGCAGCACTTTTCCCGTAGTTTGGATCCACCAAAGCTGAATAGCAGAAAGATAGGAAATTCCCTATGCTGTTTGCAGCCTTAGAAATTCAATGGAAGGTCAGTTATGAGTTGTTTCCAACTCAATGACAAAGTTTTAGGAGCACAGCTATGAACAAGACAAGCTTCTGGCCCATGTGGCTGCAGATTCTAGGAGAAGGACTCGCAGGTAAATCAATGCTCCGGTACACCACATGGTGATGAAGGAATGGAATGTTTAGAAAGATTGCCTGGAAGAAACCATAATCAGAGCAGCTTTGTGCAGTAGAGTGCTTAACAGCATCAGGTTGAAGGAGGAGGGCTCCTCCCACAACAGCAGCTTTTGATAAAAACCAAAGTCATTAATTCTACTTTATTCAGTTAATTCACATAAAATATTGAAGAGTGCTCTTGATTTAAAATTTTAAATAGTTGAATTAGTGAAAAGAACAATTTTAGAAGGGACTTTAATTAAAACAATATATGCTGACAAGATATTTACTTAAGTGATGATCATGAGTTAGCCAATGTGTAACTCCTCCATCTCTCTGCTGTTAGGTTTGTGAAAGAATAAATTACAGCTGTCATCTCCACAACTTGACTGAAAGTAAGGAATGAGCTAGGAAGCAGATGGATTATTTCAAGGCACTATCATGGCACCATCAAGACCTCTGATACAATCTTGTTACATCTGGGATGACATTAGACCAGGAGATTCCATTCACAAAAACAATTATTAATTCCCAGAAAGCCAATTTCAGATCAGACCATAGCATATTGCACCCCACACCATTATAGTTGTGCCAAGAAATCTGGAGGAGAACCAACTGAGTGGAAGAGAACTAGATTTGTTCCCATTCCAAAGAAAGGTGATCCAACTGATTGTGGAAATTATCAAGCAGTGTAATTAATATCACATGCAAGCAAGATTCTGCTGAAGATTATCCAAAAACAACTGGAACAGCACATCAACAGAGAACCGCCTGAAGTGCAGGTTGATTTAAAAGAGGCTGTGGCAGTAGGGATATTATAGCTAATTTCAGATGAATCTTGGCTGAAACCAGAGGAACGTCTACCTGTGTTTCATTGATTATGCAAAGGCATTTGACTGTGTGGATCCCAACAAACTGTGGATGACTCTGAGGAGAATGGTAATCCCAGAACACTTGATTGTACTTATACAAAACATATACTTGGACCAGGAGGCAGTCGTCAGAACAGAACAAGGAGACTCTGCATGGTTCAAAATTGGGAATGGTGTGTCAAAATTGTCAAGGATGGGTTCTAACTCCCTATCTTGTCAGTCTATACACGGAACGAATTATCCAAGAAGAGAAGTGTGCATCAGAATTGGAGGTAGACTCATCAGCAATCTGCGTTATGCAGATGATAAAACCTTGCTTGCTGAAACTGAGGAGGACCTGAAGCACTTGCTGCAGAAGGTCAAGACTGTAGCCTTCAATATAGATTGAAGCGAAACATCAAGAAAGCAAAGATTCTCACCATTAAGCTGATTGGCAGCATCATGATAGATGATGAAGAGATTGAGATTGTCGAAAGCTTCAGTTTGCTTGGCTCAACAATCAACACTCTTGGTACCAGCAGCCACAAAATTAAAAGATTAATTTCATTAGGTAAATCTGCTGTCAGAGACCTCTCCAAAGTACTGAATAGCAATTATGTCAGTCTGGAGACTAAGGTACACCTGACACAGGCTATGGTCTTTGCAATTACTTGCTATGCATCAGAGAGCTGGACAATGACTAGGGATGATAGAGAGTTGATGCTTTGAGCTGTGGTGCTGGAGAAGAGTATTGAAGATACCATGGACTGCTAAAAGAACAAATTCATGCTGGAGAAGGTGAAGCCAGGCTGCTCCTTGGAGGCAAGGATTCTGAAGCTTTGTCAGACATACTTTGGACATGTTGCAAAGAGGGATCAGTCCTTGGAGAAGGACGTAATGCTTGGGAGGGTGGAGGGACAGCGCGGGAAAGGAATACCCTCGATGAGATGAATTGATTCAGTCCCTGGGGATAGGTGTGTCAGAGACAATAAGATTGGCAAGGGATAGAACAAGGTTTAGGGCTGTTGTTTAGGGTCACTATGAGTCACAGGTGACTCGACAACACATAACCACAAACAACATTGTTGAAGAATAAGATCTGCTGACACAGATTCAAGTAAATTGAACATATTGGATTAGAGTCAGTACTTCCCAGAGAAATTAAAACACAACTCTACATTTTTTAAATTTTTATTTTTTATCGGTTTGCTTAAAAATTCTATATACAGTGTATTTCACTAAAGTGAAACTAATTGTTTCACTAAATTGACACTTATTCATCATTCACATTGTTTCACTAAATCATTCCTATTCATTATGTTTTATAAAAATAATCACCATTGGACTATGCACACCATTAACCTGTCTTTTCCAGTTCCTGCTAGATCTTTGTCATATTCCTTATCCCCTCCTTTCACTGACCATATTGTACAGCTCTTTGATTTTGTCCCCACCTATCCTCACACCCCTACTCCTACCCCTTCCTCCCTTGGAACATCATAAATGTCTTACTTTTGTTTATACAATAATGGTCTTATGCAGTATTTGTCCTTATAAAACTGAATTGGCTCACTCAGCATAACTCTCTCCAGTATTTCCCAAATTATGTAGTGCTCCTGAGTACTGTGTAGTATTCTATAATGTTAATGTGCCACAATTTCTCAATCCATTCAGTTGTAGGTGAACATTTGGGCTGTTTCCATGTCCTTGTGATAGTGAAGAACACTGCTATGAACATTGGTGTATAAATCTCCATTTGTGTCTCAGATCTAATTTCCTTGGGGCATATTCCTAGGGTCTGACAGAGTTCCTATATTCTATTTTTTTTTGTGGAAACGCCAAACTGCCTTCCAGAGTGGTCAGAACAATTTACAGTCACACCAACAGTGTAAGATAGTTCCAATCTCTCCACATCCTCTCCAACATTTTTTCTTGCCACCATGCTAAACTTTGCCAGTGCTACTGGGGTAAGATTTCATTATTGTTTGGATTTGCATTTCTCTTATTGCCATTGAATTTGAGCTATTATTATTATTATTATTATTAAATTTTCTTAGTTTTAATGAACATTTACATAGATTTTGTGTTTTCATTCATTCATTGTTGCACTGTTTTCTCTACCCTCCTTCCCAGTTCGTTCTTCTTCCCCCCACTCCGAATCTCTGTTTTGATTGTCCAATTGCCACAGTGCTTGTCAAAGCCAGTTCTGATTAATCTCCTTTGACAGTGTGTCCTTGGCCATTCCCTATCACTTCTCCCTGACAGAGACTTCACCCTGATTCATACGGAAGAGGGGATGATGTATTCTCTTAGCTACTTCCTGCTGAAAAGGGACGCTGTGGGTTTCAGGGTGAAGATCTTCTCTCACTACTCTAAAGGGCCCCTTTGGCAGTAGGAAACACATAGACTATTATGGAGATTGATTTTGGAATTCAGATGCACTCTTATTGATTGTGCTTGGCCATACATGTTCCTATCCTTGAAGATGTATCATGGAAGTGTTGCAACCTAGGAGACACAAATTTGACTAACAAGTTATAAGTACATGAGCCAAAAATTATGGAAAAGTAAAAGAAAAGATGCTTTCATTGTTTTACAAACCCTCCCCCAGGTCCCCTCCACCGTGTAGCCCTCGCTCTAGACTCCTGTGATGACAGAAATACCTAGTCACATATCTCTTTTACACAGTTTTCTCCCTCCTCTGTTTCAGTGCAGTATACATTATTGAACCCATCTTACTCAGTCTCTCCCCAACCCCAAGGACAGTCCCATTCTACAACAGTGGCATCATGTAATATTTGTCCTTTTGTGACTGGGATATTTCACTCAGCATAATGTTCTCCAGAGTCAACCATTTTGAATAATATTGCTTTTAGCTCTTGTCCTTATAATTTCCTTTCTTCTAGAGGCTGTGAGGTTAGATTATATCTGTTTTTCTGTTTGTTGAAGGTATTTAGTTAGATTATTAATTTTATCTTTTTCTTCCTTTCTCCGGTGTTTGCCTTTTGTTAAGAACTGCCCTCTGAGGGCTGCCTCTGCTGCATTCAGAGGTTTTTGTATATTTTCATTATCATTCGTTGTAAGCAAATTTTATTTCATTCTTTATTTCTTTGGTTATCATATTGTGTTATAACCACATGGTGGTTTTATAAGCTTTATCCTCTTGTGGTTAATTTCTAGTTTTATGGCATTATCCTCTGAGAAGATACTTTTTATTATTTCAATGATTTTAAATTTTTTTTGAGGTTTTCTTTGTGCCCTAATATGTGATCAATTCTGGAGAATATACCATGTGCATTTGAGAAGAAAGGGAATTGAGTTTTAGTGGAGTGTAGTACTCAGAATACATCTAAAAGGTCAAGATGGCAGAAAGCATAGTTTATATTTTCTGTATCTTTGTTTCTTTTGTGTTGAATTATCTTTTGGTGTTAAAGTCTCCTATCACTATTATGGTGCTGTCTATTTCTTTCTTCAATTTTATTGACTGTTGTTTTATGTAATTTAGTGGATCTATCATTTAGTGCATAGATGTTGACTAAGCTTATATCTTCTTGATCTACAGTGACTTTAATCATTATATAGTGTTCTTCCTTATCTTTAATGGTGGTTTTCATCCTGAAGGCTATTTTATCATAGATTATTATTGCCACTCCTGATTTTTTGTGGATACCATTTGATTGGTAATGCCCCCCACCCCAACCTTTGATTGTGAACCTATCATTCTCTTCATTTCTTAGACGTATCTCTTGTAAACAACATATTGATGGGTTTTGTTTTTTTATCCATTCTGCTACTACTCTTTTCTCTTGATTGGTGCATTTCATCCAACAACATTAAGTGTGATTATTTAAAAGCCAGGTTTTATCAATACCATTTTGATGTGTGTCTTTTGTTATTGTTGTTTCTGATTCATATGGTCTATCCGCTTTTGTTTGGTGTCTCTGTGTGAAGGACTTCCCTTAAAAGTTCTTGTAGATTTTATCTTGTTTTCACAAATTTCTTAAGCCCCTTCTTTTCTGCAGAGGATCTGATTTATCCTTCATATTTGATGGAGAACTTTGCTGGGTATACAATCATTGGTTGGCAATTGTTTCCTTTTAACTTTCTTTATATGCTATCCATTATCTTCTTACTTGCCTGGTGTCTACAGAGAAATCAGAACTTAATCTGATTAATTTCTTTTCCTTTGTAGGTGACTCTGATTTTCTCATGCTGCTTTTAGTATTCTGTTTTTATCTTTTATTTTTGGAGACTTTGGCTATGATATGTTTTGATGTTTTTCTTTTTGAGTCTAGTCTATTTGGTGTTCACTCAAGTTCTTTAATGTAGATTTCCTCATTCTTAATAATACGTGTAAAGTTTTCTTCCACAATTTTTTTCAATGATTTCCTGTCCCTCTAGTATTCTAGAATTCCAGTCATATTTCTTATTCCTTTTGATGTCATCTCACATGATTCTAATGTTTTCTTCATTGTCTTTATGTCTCAGCTCTGATTTTTCTTCTAGTATGTTTTCGTTGAAATTCTTATCTTCCACTTCACTGACTTTCTGCTCCAACTCTTCTGTTCTATTTTTTTCCCCTCCAGCACTTTGGAAACTTCTGTATTTTAGGCTTAATATTCTGTATTTTTTTAAAGATAAAAAAATCAAGAAAGTAAAGAGCTGAACAGAAAATTTCAAAACACAGCTCAGGACAAGAGAGCAAGATACTATAATAAAATGTGCAAAGAGCTGGAGTCAGAATATCAAAAGGGCCAAACTCACTCAGCATTTCTTAAACTGAAGGTATTGAAAAATAAATTTAAGCCACAAGCAGCAATAGTTAAGGATGCTTTATGTAGAGTGTTAAATGATCCAAGAAGCATTAAAAGAAGATGGAAGGAGTATATAGTCATTGTACCAGAAGGAATTGGCTGACACAGAGGAATTTCATGAAATAACGTATGAGCAAGAACCTGTAGTTGCTTTGAAAGAATTGACAAAAAACAAGGCTCCAGGAGTTGACTACATACCAACTGACATATTTCAACAAGCAGACACTGCCCTGGATGTGCTCACTAAGTAGGACGAGAAATCTGGAGGACATCCACTTGGTCAACAGACTGAAAGAGATCTAGATTTGCTCCCATTCCAAAGAAAGGTGAAAATTATCCAGAAACGACTGGAGCAATACGTCAACAGAGAACTGCCAGATGTGCAGGCTGGGGTTAGAAGAGGTCTTGGTACTAGGGATATTATAGCTAATGTTAGATGGATTTTGGCAGAAAGCAGAGAGTACCAGAGAAATGTCGATGTGTGCTCCATTGATTATGCAAAGGCTTTTGACTGTGTGAATCACAACCAACTGTGGCTGACTCTGAGAAGAATGGGACTCCCAGAATACTTAATTGTTCTTATGTGAATTCTATACTTGGACCAAGATGTAGTCATCAGAACAGGGCAAGGAGACACTGCATGGTTCAAAATTTGAAAGGGGTTCTGCCACGGATGTATTCTGTCTCCATACATTTTCAATCTCTATGCTGAACAGATCATCCAGGACGCTGGGCTGTATGAAGAGGAATGTGGCATCAGGATTGGTGGAAGATTCTTCAACAACCAGTGATATGCAGATGACACGACCTTGCTTGATGAAACTGATGAGGACTTGAAGCTCTTGCTGCAGAAGGTCAAGAACTGCAGCCTTCAACTCAGATCGAAGCTCACCATCAAGAAAATAGATTCTCACCACTGGGCCAATTGGTAGCATCAGTATAGATGGTGAAGAGATTGAGATAGTTAACAGTTTTCATTTACTTGGTTCCACAGTTAACACTCTTGGTACCAGCAGCCAGGAAATGAAAAGACAAATTGCATTTAGAAATTCAGCTGTCAGAGACTTTTCCAGGGTACTGAAGAGCGACAACGTCAGGCTGGAGACTAAGGTGCACCTGATTCTGGTTATAGTCCTCGCAATTATGTGCTATGCATCAGAGAACTGGACAGAGACTAGGAATGATAGAAAGAGAATTGAAGCCTTTGAGCTGTGGTGCTGGAGAAGAGTGTTGAATATACTATGGAGTGCTTTGAGAACAAACACATTTGTCCTGAGGAGGGTGAAGTCAGGGTGCTCCTTGGAGTCATGGATTCTGAAGCTTTGTCTGACATACTTTGGGTATGTTGCAAGGAGGGACTGGTCCTTGGAGAGGGACATTATGTTTGGGAGAGTGGAAGGACAGCACAGGAGAGGAAGACCCTGATGAGATGGATCAGTAATTGGGGTAGTGGGAGTAGGTGTGTCAAAAACAATGAGGTTGACACAGGATAGAGCAGGATTTAGGGTTCTTGTACACAGGGTCGCTATGAGTTACAAGTGACTTGACAACACATAACAACAAACAATTCTGTATTGCATTTTCATGCTTCTCTGTTATTTCTAACACTGGGTTAGCTGTACCTTCTCTATCGTGTGATGATTTTTAAAGTTCTCCATTTTTATCTGTAGTTTCAATTCATTCCTATATCCTTCCTATTTTATTCTATAGTTGTGCAAGTTCCTCCTCATTGATTTATTTCTTCTGAGTCCCTATTTCTGGCATGTTTGCTTTCTTTTTTTTTTAATTGGGAAAAAAACATATTGGGGGTACAAGGAGGTGAGGGTTGGGGGCAGAAGGGTGAGGATGGGCCAGGATGCA
>NW_006400088.1:1266689-1280394 GCF_000299155.1 Elephantulus edwardii | reverse complement strand
TTTCAGCTGTCCACACCACAGCAGTGGGCAACGAGCTTAAAGCCCCTGATGGCTCTGGGCGCTGACTCTCACCAGTGGCTATGGATGAAGTCACAGGTGATTTTCAGCCAGCGCCGGCATGTTTGCTTTCTTAATGGTTTCCATTGTTCCTTCCATCATTTGTGCCTTCTTTCACAACTTTTCAAATAGCTCCACATCAGTGTATTTCTTCTGGTTCTCCACATATTGGGTATTCCTTTTATTTGCAGTTTCTATCATTTCTTCCAGGGAGCTTCTTGCATCATTTATACTTCCTTCTGTAGTTGTTCAAATGTCTTCATATCGACCTATGTCTTCTGCCAAGTTAACTTTGGGGTATTCATTGGGTCTTCAATATTCTATGCTTTTAAAAATTTTTTTAGAAGGCTTGATTTGTTTTTTCAGTGTTTGAAACTGTGCTTCTTTTTTGACATTATGTAACATTAAGTTTTCTTCATAACTGTTAGGCTGTTCCTATTGTGTCTGCTTAAATTGCTGATAATTCTCATCTTTACAATGTTAATGATTATTTGCCAGCTGAAAACAGTCAGTCTATGGGGTGAGTTGCTCACTCTACTGAAAGTCCTTTCTGGGAAAATTTGTATTTCCTAATGTCCTTCAGTTTTTCCTTGGGCTGCACTGCAGCGCTGAAGGAATCTCACCTTTTTGTAGCCCCTTTTCCCAAACTCTGTTGTCCTTTTCCTATAGAGTGGCTAAGTGGTTCAAGACCAGGTGCTCTGATTGAACAATTTCTCTCCAAGGGGCTTTCAAGTCAGCTCTTTATTGCACCTAAATTTGCCAGCTTAAAAAGCTGGGAAGGTCTTTCACTGCTTGTAATTTTCTGTTCCAAGCTCTCTTGTCCTGTTTGGCACCTGAGAAGGCCCCGAAGTGCAGAGGCAAGGATCCCCAAATGGAGGGACCCTTTCCCAGGGAAATTTCAGTCCTTTCTCTCCCCCTATATGCAGCAGGTTTGTGGAAGGATGTCTAACCTGATGGTACTTTCTCTCCTGAAGTCTATTATCTTCCTTTGTCTCTAGAGTAGCACAAGATCAGGGGCACAGACTTGAGCAGTTTATGTACAGGGTGGTCTCAAGTTACATCTCCTTCTCAAAGAAAGCTGAGTAAGTCACTTCAGTGCTTGTAGCCTTCTGTCCCAAACTCTCTTGTTTAGTTTTGGCACCTGAGATGGCAGCAGCAGAGGCAAGGATCCCCAAATGGAGGAATCTTTCCCAAGGGAGTTTCAGTTTCTTTTCTCCCCCATAATGCACCTAATATCACAATCTCTACTTTTTTCCCCCACAGTCTCTACTTTTGAATGACTTGTGAGAGGATCAAAATCCCAAAGTGTTTCAGTTTTTTAATACTATCTCAATGTCACATCCAGAAATAGACTTATGCTTTCAGTGTCATCCATATGACTGTCATAAAATGATTATTTACTGAAAATTTTCTTTATGTTCCTGCTCCCTGCCAGTCACAGAATTCAATTATGAGCTGTGACGAAACAATTTTAATTGTGTAAGTTTTCATTTTAGATCCCTTGTACTATTAACATTGAGTATGATTGTGGTCCCATAACAAAAGTATCAACATTATATCACTTATACTCTGAAATAGTCCTCCCATTTAAAGGTATACTAAGCTCTGGTGGCACAATCTATAGCAAATTGTACTGATAACACATAGTCTGCAAGCACCTGGCAGTGTGAATCCTCCAGAAAGAAGATGGGCAATCTTTATAATTTACAGCCTCAGAAGTCCAATGAAAGGTCACTATCAGTCAGAATCAATTCAACAGCAGTGAGTTCTCATAAGTTATAAGGATTTCTTTGCCTGTCTATCTTTTCACACAGATACTCAAAATATGATGCCTTATAGCAAACATTTTAAGGTCTTATTTATACCTTCTAATAAATTTTTACATATCTCTAAAAATAATAAGATTAACCTTGTCAATATTAAAGATAAAATCTGCTACTTTAAACATACTTATCAAATGCTATATACTTGTGGTAATGTTTTACTTTCTCATTAAAAAATCTCCTTTTTTGTTATTTTTATGGCCTTTTGAGAGTGACAACAAAATTGTGTATTGTTGGTATCTTCAGCTTTGTCATTGTTATGTGCCATCGAGTTGCCTGTGACTCATATTGAACCTGTGTACAATAGCTCTGGACCCTGTTCTATCTTGAGCCAGTCTCACTAACTCTCAAACACCTCATTCCATTACCCCAGTTACCATGTCAATCCATCTTATCTAGGGTCTTTCTTTTCTGTACTGTCCCCCACCATTCCAAGCATGATATCCTTCTCCAAAGACTGGCCCCTCCTGGCAACAAGCCCAAAGTATGTGAGACAGAGTTTCAAAATCCTTGCCTTCAAGAAGAAACTTGGTTTCACTCTCTCTAAGATAGACCAATTTTTGTACTGACCATACATATTATGTTCAATATTCTTCTCTAGCACCACAATTCAGAGTCACCAATTCCTCTTCAGTCATCCTTGGCCATTGTCCAGCTCTCTGACACATAGCAAGTAATTGCTAAGAGCATGGCCTGGATCAAATGCTCATTGGATTCTAGATTGAACTCACTGCTATTTAACGTTCTGGAGAGCTATCTGACAGCAAACTTCCCCAATGCAGTTTGTCTTTTGATTTTCTGAGTTCTAATGCCAAGAGCGTTGATTGCGGAGTCAAGCAAGCTGAAATTGTTAACAACCTGAATCTCTTCTCCATCCTTTATGGTGTTGTCACTTGGCCCAGTGATGATAATCTTTGTCTTCTAAATTTTAAGCTTCAAATCATAATAAAGACTGCAATCCTTGGCCTTCTGAAACAAACACTTCAGGTCCTACAAAGATTCAGCAAGAAAGGTTGTATAATCTTCATAAAACGGGTTGTTGATGAGTCGTTACCCAATCCTAATGCCACACTCCACCTTATAATGTCCAGCCTCTTGAATGATATTTTGTATTCATATAGAAAAGTATGGAGACAGGAGGCATCCCTGATGCACTCCCTTTCTAATTTTGAACCATGCTATGTTTCCTTGCTCTATTCTGACAATTGCCTCCTGGTCCAAGTATAGGTTTTGCATGAGCACAATCAAGTGTTCTGTGATTCCCGTTCTTCTCTGGGTTAGCCACAGTTAGTTTTTATCTACACAGTCAAATGCCTTTGCATAGTCAATGAAACACAGACATTCCTCTGGTACTCTCTTCTTTCTGTCAAGATCCATCTAGCATTGGCTATTATACCCCTAGTGTAATGGCCTCTTCTAAACCCAGCCTGCACACCTGGCAGTTCTTTGTTGAAGTACTGTTCCAGACATTATTGGATAATTTTCAGCAGAATCTTTTTTGCATGTGATATTAATGATATTATTCAATAACAATATCTGCCAGATCACCTTTTTAAAAAAATGGGAATATATCTATATATATATTGCAGGATATCCAGGTATCCTTCAACAATCCTTCAGTTGTTCTTCAGATTCCTTGTCACTGCCTGGTAAGCATTTCCAGGCTTGCACCTGTTTGTTGAAATATGTTAATTGGTATTACAACAATTCCTGAGGTCTTATTTTTGCCATCTTCTTCAAAGCAACTTGAACTTCCTCCTTCATCACCAATGCCTCTTGAACATAAGTTGTCCCATAAAATACTTCCATGTCAGCCAGTTCTTTTAGTACAGTGATTCTGTAAACTACGTCCATCTTCTTTTGATGTTTCCTGGGTCTTTCAACAATCTGCCCATAGCATCCTTAAGTATTGCAATTTGAGGCTTGAGTTTGTCTTCAGTTCCTTCAATTTAAGAAATACTCTCCACACAATGGAGGAGTATAAGGAACAAGGTTATACTTCCCTCTAACTCCCAAATCACCCTCTCTACTAACATGGTAGGAGGGAAGATTAGGAAGTGGAATATGAGAAGCATGAAAATAGATAAATTGGATATTGTTAAGAGAGATATGGCATGCTTAATATTGACTTACTAGACATTGGAGAAGTGAAATAGATTGGCATGGGGCCTTTTAAATCAGATAATCAAGTATGCCAGAAATGAAATGGTAAGGGAAAACTAGGTCACTCTCATAGTTAAAAAGACCATTTACAGATCCAACTTGAAATACAATGTTGTGAGTGACAAGATAACATCCACACACATACAAGGAACACCTGTGTATATACACCAACAACCAGATCCAAACAGGAGGAACTAGATTACCTCTATGAACTTTTAATGTCATAAATTGATTGAATAGGCAATCAAGATGCATTAATAATGATGAGTAATTGAGCTCTGGTGGTCTAGCGGCAAAGAACTGTACTGTAGTCCCAAAGAGATGCAGTTCAAGGCCACTAGCTGCTCCACTGGAGAAAGATGAGCAATCTCCTCCATGTGATTACCTGCCTCTGAGAATGCACTGGACGGTCAGCTATGGGTCAGTTCCAACTCGATGGTACACAACAATAACAACTGGAATGCAAAATTTGGGAGAAGAGTAGAAGGATCAGTGGTTCTAAAGCATGAACTTGGTGACAGAAATGAGGGGAAACATTGTTATTGTTGTTATGTGCCATCGAGTCGCTTGCGACTCATAGCAACCCTATGTACAAGATCCCTAAACCCTGTTCTGTCCTATGTCAACCTTGCCGTCTCTGACACACTCATTCTCACCACCCCAATCACAGAATTGATCCATCTTATCAAGTTCTTCCTCTCCTGCCACATCCCTCCACCCTCCCAAACATGGTGTCCCTCTCCAAGGACCAGTCTTTCCTTGCAACATGCCCAAAGTATGTCAGATGAAGCTTCAGAATCCTTGAATCCAAGGAGCATTCCGGCTTCACCTTCTCCAAGACAAACCTGTTTGTTCTCCTAGCACTCCATAGTATATTCAACATTCTTCTCCAGCACCACAGCTCAAAGGCATCAATTTTCTTTCTATCATCCCTAGTCTCTGTCCAGTTCTCTGATGCATAGCACGTACTTGCAAAGACCATAGCCTGGATCAGGCACATCTTAGTCTCCAGCCTGATGTCATTGCTCTTCAATAGTCTTGAGAGGTCCCTCACAGCTGATTCTCCCAATGCGATTCGTCTCTTCATTTCCTGTCTGCTGGTACCAAGAGTGTTGACTGTGCAACCAAGTAAGCGAAAACTGTTAACTATCTCAATCTCTTCACCATCCATACTGATCCTGTCAAATGGACAAAAGGTAAGAATCTTTGTTTTCTTGATGGTGAGTTTCGATCCATATTGAAGGCAGTCTTGACCTTCAGCAGCAAGCACTTCAGGTCCTCCTCAGTTTCAGCAAGCAGGGTTGTGTCATCTGTATAACGCAGGTTGTTGATGATTCTTCCACCAATCCTGATGCTATATTCCTCCTCGTACAGCCCAGCGTCTCGGATGATCTGTTCTACATACAGATTGAAAAGGTATGGAGACAAAATCCATCCCTAATGGACCCCCTTCTTGATTTTGAACCATGTAGTGTCTCTTTGCTCTGTTCTGATGACAGCCTCTTGGTCCAAGTATAGGTTTCACATAAGCACAGTCAAATGTTCTGGGATTCTCATTATTCTCAGAGTCAAATTTAAGCCACGGGTGGTGATACTTAAGGATACTTTGCAGGAAGTATCAAAAGAAGATGGAAGGAGTACACAGAGTCACTCTATCAGAGGGAATTGGCTGATACAGAATAATTTCATGAAATAGCATATGAGCAAGAGCCTGTGGTGATGAAGGAGGAAGTTCAAGTTGCTCTGAAGGAACTGGCAAAAAATAAAGTTCCAGGAGTTGACAGCATACCAAATGACATATTTCAACAAACAGATGCTGCCCTGGATGTGCTCACTAAGTTGTGCCAAGAAATATGGAGGACAGCCAGCTGGCCAACTGTCTGGAAAAGATTGATATTTGTTCCCATTCCAAAGAAAGGTGACCCAACAGAGTGTGGAAATTATTTAACAATATCATTAATATCACATGCAAGACAGATTCTGTTGAAAATTATCCAAAAACGTTTGGAGCAATATGACAACAGAGAACTGCCAGATGTGCAGGCTGGATTTAGAAGAGGTTGTGGTACTAAGGATATTATAGTTAATGTTGGATAGACCTTGGTGGAAAGCAGAGAATACCAGAAGAATGTCTATTTGTGTTTCATTGACTATGCAAAGGCTTTTGACTGTGTGGATCACAACAAGCTATGGCTGACTCTGAGAAGAAGAAGGCTAAAGATAGAAAGTTAAACTTTTCAATGATTTATTCATTGAAAATACCTTTTATAAGAAGCATAAATACAAACTATAAACATGTATTTCACCTGATGATATGCAGAGGAATCAGAACGATGACATCGTTGGAAAGAATCATTGGAGAAGCGCATTATCAAATGTGAAACCTAGGCCAGATGCTGATTGTGGAAAAGATCATCAACTACTCATATGCAAGTTCAAACTAAAGCTAAATAAGGTTAAATCAAATCCTCAGGAACCAAAATTTGTCCTTGAATATATGTCCCCTGAATTTTAAAACCGTCTCAGGAACAGATTGAGGCTTTGAACACTAATTAACGAAGACCACAAGAGCTGTGGGAGGATAACAAGAATATCATCCACGAAGAATGCAAAAGGTCATTACAAAGGTAGAGGGGGAAGAAAAGACCAAGATGGGTGTCAGAAGAGACTCTAAATATGCACCAGAGCACTGAGAAGCCAAAGCACGGGGGGGGGGGGGGGGGGGGGGGGGGGGGGGGGGGAGGGGGAATCAACAAGTTAAGGAGCCAAACAGAAGATTTCAAAGGGAAACATGAGAAGACAAAACTAAGTATCATAATGAAATGTGCAAAGAGCTGGAATGAAAAAAATCACACAGGCTGACCTCACTCAGCATTTTTTAAGCTGAAGAAACTGAAGAATAAATTTAAGTCTCAAATCTTAATCTTTAAAGATGCTGTAGGCAGACTACTAAATGACCAAGAAAGCAAGCATTAAAAGAAGATGGAAGGAGTACAGAGTCATTATACCAAAAAGAATTGGCTAACACAGAAGAATGTTATGAAATAACATATAATCAAGAGGCAATGGAGATGAAGGAAGAAATTCAAGTTGCCCTCAAGAAATTGGCAAAAAACAAAGAAATTGATAGACTACTAATTAAAATATTTCATCAAACAAATACTGCTATGGACCAAATTGTCTCAAGAAACCTGGAGGACACCTACATGGAAAACTTACTGGAAAAACATAAAAGTTATTCCTATCCTCAAAAAAAGATAATCTAACAGAGTGTTAGATTTCACTGATTTCACATGCAAGCAAGATTTTACTGAAGATTATCCAAAAACGACTGAAACAGCACATCAACAAAGAACTACCAGAAGTCCAGACTGGGCTCAGAAGGGGTCATGGTACTAGAGATACTGTAGCTGATGTTAGATGGATGTTGGCTGACAGCAGGTAATACCAGAGGAATGTCTATCTGTGTTTCATTGACTATGCAAAGACATTTGACTGTGTAGATCATAACTATGGCTGACTCTGAGAAGAATGGGAATCCCAGAACACTTGATGGTTCTAATGTGAAACTTATACTTGGACCAGGAGCCAGTCGTCAGAACAGAGCAAGGGAACACTGCATGGTTCAAAATTGGGAAGGGCATACGCCAGGGATGCATCCTATCTCCATACCTTTTCAACCTATATGCAGAACAGATTATCCGGGAGGCTGGGCTCTATGAGGAGAAATGTGGGGTCAAGATTGGTGGACGATTTATCAACAATCTGCGTTGTGCCCATGACACAACCCTGCTTGCTGAAACTGAAGAGGACCTGAAGAGCCTGCTGCAGAGTGTCAAGGACTGCAGCCTACAAATATGGATTGAGGCTCAATGTCAAGAAGACAAAGATTCTCACCACTGGACCAATTGGCGGCATCAGGATGGATGGTGAAGAGATTGAGATTGTACACAGCTTTAGTCTGCTTGGCTCCATAGTCAATAGTCTTGGCACCAGCAGCCAGGAAATTAAAAGGCGCATTGCCATGGGAAAGTCTGCTGTTAGGGACCTCTCCAAAGTGCTGAAGAGCAATGGTGTCTCTTTGGAGACTAAGGTGTGTCTGATACAGGCCATGGTCTTCCCAATCACCTGTTATGCATCAGAGAGTTGGACAATGACCAAGGAGGATAGAAGAATTGAAGCCTTTGAGCTGTGGCGCTGGAGAAGAGCATTGAGAATACCATGGACTGCTAGGAAAACAAACATATTTGTCCTGGAAAGGGTTAAATCGGGTGGCTCCTTGGAGGCAAGGATTCTGAGGCTCCGTCTAACATACTTTGGACATGTTGTGAGGAGAGAACGGTCCTTAGAGAGGGACATCATGCGTGGGAGGGTGGAGGGGCAGTGCAGGAGAGGAAGGCCCTCTATGAGGAGGATTTATTCAGTGATTGGGATAATTGGGATGGGAGTGTCAGAGACAGTGCGATTGGCACAGCATAGAGCGGAGTTTAGGGCTGTTGTACATAGGGTCGCTATGAGTCGCACGCGACTCGACGGCACATAACAACAACAACAACAACATAGTGTGGAAACTATAGAACAATATTATTAATACCATGCACAGACAAAAGCCTGTTGAAGATTGTCCAAAAATAACTGGAACATTACATTAACAGATAACTACCAGAAATACAAACTGAGTTTAGAAGAGGCCTTGTCACTAGAGATATTATTGCCAATATCCGATGGATCTTGGCTGAAAGCAAAGAGTACCATAGGAATATATTTCTGTGCTTCACTTGGGATGCCATGGACAATAATAACAAATATAAGGTACTTTTATATACAGTTTCTTTATTCATTATCCTAACAACATGCAAGGCAAGGTTTTCATCAACTTTTTTTCTCCAAGAAAATTGAGGAGGTATATTCATTGGTCATTAGTCATATAAAAATTAAGTGATGAGTCTGAACTCCCTAAAGAGAAAAGAACATTGGATTGGAGGAGAGAGAAAAAGAAGTTTTAAAATAGAGACATTTAGATAGTAATGAGAAATATTATAAGAATATAATAAACAAATTGCATGCGACAAAGTGTGGTAGAGGCAAAATTTGGCAAGGCAACAGCTGTCAAAAGTGTGTTGTGAGGGTAGCAGGTTTTATCTCCTGGAGTACCCATTTCTGGGGAACAGACAAACTTTGGTCCATTTCCAATGAGCTTTATTGGAGGCTCCACATGACTCCAGTGCTGTTAAAGACAGGTTTTTTAAGACTGGGACTTAGACTTTGCCTACTCCCACCATTCTTTTTGGCACCTCTTCCTCTCTCCTCAATACTCTACCATAACATACACACATGTACACTCACACCCCCATCAGAAATGGGCAATTATTTTTAATTCGTTATTATCTAATTCATATGCATGACAGTTGCTTAATTTTGGTGCTAATTTTGAGAAAATATTGTGTATATCTCTCAGTGAAATAGCCTGTCCAGATGCCCCTTAAAAAATTCCTGAATCTGGAAAAAACTCAAAATGGCTGAAAATGAAAGTGCTGAGAAATAACTACTGCTGTCAGCTTCATTCAACTGTCAGTTCTCCAAAGATTTTCAGGGTTTCAAATGTTAAAAGTGCCAGATGCTATTATCTGTTATTCATGTTTCCATTATGTTCTGTCTCCACTAAAATCAATGTAAACTTCCATCTATACATTAAAGGAATTTCACTGTATGCACACATCCAAATACCGTGTACATATACCAGATTCCCTTTTAAATATCCACAGAATAAAATTGTGCTTTTTTAAATGGTTAATTCTGAATAGCACCTAAATTCTTTAAATAAATGATAATTTCTTTTATATTGACTCCTACTGAAGAAGCCTCATCATCTTTACCTCCAGAACTCCCTTATGTGTATACGTGTTATACATATTCAACATATATATATCTATATCAATATCTATATCTAGATATGTCTAGCTATATCTATCTATATATTTGTTGTTGGTATTGTTTTGTGCCAGCGAGTCACTTACGATTCATAGTGATCTTATGCACAATAGCTCTGAACCCTGCTCTTTCTCTATCTCTGACACACCTACTCCCATTATCCAAGTCACTGAGTCAGTCCTTTTCATCCAGAGTCTTTCTCTCTTGCACTATCCCTCCACACTTCCAAGCATGATGCCCATCTCCAAGGACTGGGCCCTCTTTGCAACATACACAAAGTATGTCAGACAAAGTTTCAAAACCTATGCCTATAAGGAGTAACTTGATTTTACACTCTCCAGATGGACCTGTTTGCTTGTTTGTTCTCCTAGCAGTCTATGATATATTCAATACTCTTCTCCAGTACCACAACTCAAAGACATCAATTCTTCTAGTATCATCCTTAGTCATTTTCCAGCTTTCAGATAATTGATGCACAGCGAGTAATTGCGAAAACTATGGGCTGGATCAGGCACACCTTAGACTGGCATTTTTGTTCTTCAGTAATCTGGAGTGGTCCCTGACAGCAAATTTTCCCAATGAATTTGTCTTATGACTTCCTGGCTGCTGGTACCAAAAGTGTTGACTGTGGAGCCAAGCAAACTGAAGTTGTTAACAATCTCAATGTCTTTATCATCTATCATGATGCTACAAATTGACCAAGTTTGAGAATCTTTGTTTCCTTGATGTTGGCTCAGTCCATATTGGAGGTTGCAGTGCTTGACCTTCTGCAGCAAATACCTTAGGTCCTCCTCAGTTTCGGCAAACAAGGTTGTGTCATCTGTATAATGCAGGTTGTTAATGAGTCTTGCTTTAATCATGATGCCAAATTCTTCTAAAGCCCAGGCTCCTAGATGATATGTTCATGCCTGGTATACACCTTTCCTGATTTTGAACCATGCAGTCTTTCCTTGCTCTGTTCTAACAACTGCCTCCTGGTCCAAGTATAGGTTTCACACATAAGCACAATCAAGTGTTCTGGGATTCCCATTCTTCTCAGAGTCAGCCACAACTGGTTGTGATCCACACAGTCAAATGCCTTTGCATAGTCAATGAAACACAGATAGACATTTCTCTTGTACTCTCTGCTTAAAATTAAGAGCCATCTAAAATTGGCTATAATATCCTAGTGTCGTGATCTCTTCTAAACCTGGCCTGCACTTCTGGCAGTTCTCTGTTGATGTGCAGGATTTTGTTTGCATGTGATATTAATGATGTATTTTGATCATTTCCACACTCTGCCAGTTCACAGTTTTTTTAATATGGGGAATATATATGGATCTCTTCCACTCAGTCAGGTGATTGTCTTCCAGATTTCTTGAAATGACTTGGTGAGCACGTCCAGGGCAATGTCTGTTTGTTGAAATCAGCCCAAAGGTAAACAGTTCAATTGGTATTCTAGTAATTCCTGAGGACCTATTTTTTACCAATTCCCTCAGAGCAACTTAAACTTTCTCCTTCATCACTGTTTCCTCCTGATCATTTTTGTTTCACTAAATACTTTTATATCAGCCAATTATTTTTGTTATAATGACTCTGTGTACTCCTTCCATCTTTTCTTGATGCTTCTTTGACCAAGGAATTCACCATTCTGCCCACAACATCTTTAAGTGTTGTAACTCAAGGTTTGAGCTTGCTCTTAAGAAATGCTGAGCGAGTTCTTGCCTTTTGATTTTCAAATACCAGCTCTTTGCACATTTCACTATAATACCTTGCTTAGTCTTTTCATGCTGCCCTTTAAAATCTTGTGTTCAGCTCCTTAACATCTTGATTACTTCCTTTTGTTTTGACTCCTCGGTGCTGTAGTACAATATTTAGTGCCTTCGGATGTTCATTTTGGCCTTTTCTTCTTCCTCCATCTTTGTATTGACATTTTGCACTATTTATTGATAATATTCTTTATATTCTCCCACAGCTTATCTGGTTTTCACTCATTAGTATTAAAAGCCTCAAACCTATTCCTGAGATGGTGTTTAAATTCAGGAGGGAGATCTATATCATATATCTATAAATCTACACATCTATTTATCTGTATCTCAATCTGTATCTCTACATCTCTATCATCTATATTCATATTATCTCTAAATATCTATCTCTTTATATCTATGTCTATATCTATATCTAGGTCTATATGATGTGAGTTCTGATAGTCTAATGAGTAATAAATTGTACTACCAGCCCAAAGGTAAACAGTTCAAATCTACCACCTGCTCTAAGGGAGAATGATGAGCCTATACAATTTATAGTCTCTGAAAACGCACTAGAGAGTCAGCTAAGAGTGAGTTCCTGCTTAACAACACATAACAAAAACAAATATATAATTGTGTGTTTGTATGTGTGTATGTTTTCAAATTTAAGAAGTAGTATGTGTTGAGCAAGGCAAAAAAGACAATCATTTTATAATAATACTATAATGTGATTTTTAAAAGTTACAAAATAAAAAAAGAACTAAAAATATTTAAAAGTTAAGATTTGGGGAAAGATTCTGTTAAATATACCAGATATTACTATGTTGCTCCTGTGTACCACTGAGTTGGAACCAACCCATAGCCGACCTTCCAGCGGGTTTTCAGAGGCAGTTAATCACATGAGAATCATTTGCCCATTCTTCTCCCTTGGAGCAGCTGGTGGACTCAAACTATGTGCCTTGGGATTGCAGTGCAGCTTCCTGCCACTAGACCATTATGAATAAAATATAATATATTCCACAAGAATTAATTTTTAGTGTGCTTTTAAAAATAGTTTAAACTTTTATAACTGATAATTTCTATCAAAACACTTTTTCTCTGCCTTCCACAACATATAGATTCAGCCTTATAACAACATTCTCTATTCAGCTACATTATATATGCCTCCTGGAGGTATTTTGTACTTAACTTTCTCATCATGAAATTAACAAAATAAAATTTTATTTCATGCTGTTACTGCAAATGCAATTATGTGAAACCTATACTTGGACCAAGAGGCAGTCGTCAGAACAGAGCAGGGTAACACTGCATGGTTCAAAATTGGGAAGGCTGTACGCCAGGGATGTGCCCTACATCCATACCTTTTCAACCTGTATACAGAGCAGATTATCCGAGAGGCTGGGCTCTATGAGGAGAAGTGTGGCGTCAGGATTGGTGGAAGATCTATTAACTGTCTGTGTTATGCAGATGACACAGCCCTGCTTGCTGAAACTCAGGAGGACCTCATCCACTTGCTGGAGAGGGTCAAGGACCGCAGCCTTCAGTATGGACTGAGGCTCAATGTCAAGAAGGCAAAGATTCTCACCGTTGGACCAATTGGCAGCGTCAGGATGGATGGCAAAGAGATTGAGATTGTTCACAGCTTCAGTTTGCTCGGCTCCACGGTCAACACTCTTGGCACCAACAGCCAGGAAATCAAAAATTGCGTTACAATGGGAAAATCTGCTGTTAGGGACCTCTCTAAAGCACTCAAGAGCAACGGTGTGTCTCTGGACACTAAGGTGCGTCTGATACAGACCATAGTCTTTGCAATTACTTGTTATGCATAAGAGAGTTGGACAATGACTAGGGAGGATAGAAGGAGAATTGATACCTTTGAGCTGTGATGCTGGAGAAGAGTATTGAATATACCATGGACTGCCAAGAAAACAAACAGATTCATCCCGGAGAGGGTTAAGCCGGGCTACTCCTTGGAGGCAAGGATTCTGGGGCTTCGTCTGACAT
>NW_006400088.1:1264068-1266589 GCF_000299155.1 Elephantulus edwardii | reverse complement strand
TACTCCTTGGAGGCAAGGATTCTGGGGCTTCGTCTGACATACTTTGGACATGTTGTAAGGAGGGACGGGTCCTTGGAGAGGGACATCATGCTTGGAAAGGTGGAGGGACAGCACAGAAGGGGAAGAACCTCTGTGAGGTGGATTGATTCAGTGACTGGGGTAATCGGCATGGGTGTGTCAGAGGCAGTGCGAATGGCACAAGATTGAGCAGGGTTTAGGGCTGTTGTACATAGGGTCGCTATGAGTCGCAAGCAACTCGACGGCACATAACAACAAAAACAACATTATTGCAAATAATTTGACATGTCAATAACCAAAGATATATTTTTCCACAATGAGGCAATACTGACTTTAACATTTATATCTGCTTTCTAAGAGCAAAGGCATTTATAGATACCAAGGTGTCAGGAGGAAGCAGCCCTTGGAGAAGGATATCATGCTCGGAAGTGTGGAGAGGAAGATCATGAATAAGATGAATTGACACAATGATTGGGGTAATAGGAATAAACATATCTATGTTGGAGACAGTGATATTGGTCTAGGATAGGACAAGGTTCTGAGCTATTGTGCATAGGATTGCTATGAGTTGCAGGTGACTTAATAGTACATAACAACAACAGAGGAGTCCAGAAAGCACTGAATGGAGTGGATGGTGATATTATCAGTTGTAAGGCTTAAAATTAAAAATGGTCTCATTTTAACCAATTACACTTATCAACCTTTAAAAAATAAAGTGTTCTATAACTTAGAGACTCTAAAATTGCACTAGGTTTTTAAGAAGCTAAAACAAAGGGAAAAAATTCTAAAGTAAATTGGCTAAGTAGAAGATTTCAAATAGAACCTAGAGAAGACAAAGCAACGTATTATCATCAAGTGTGCAGAGCTGCAACTAGAAAATAAAAGAGGAAGAACTCACTCAGCATTTCTCAAGTTGAAAGAACTGAAAAATTCAAGCCTCAAGTAATAATACTAAGAAATGCTATAGGAAACATACTGAATGATGAAGGGAGCATTGGAATAAATTAGAAGAAATATACAGACTCACTGTGCCAAAAAAGAATTGACTGACACTAAAATAGTTCAAGAAGTAGTATATAATTAAAATGAGGTAATAATGAAGGAAGAAGTTCAAGTTATGCTGAAGGTACTGGCAAAAAAATAAGACCCCAGGAATCATTAGAATACCAACTGACATGTTTCAAATAACAGATTCAGACTTTATGTGCTCATCAGTCTGTGCCAGGGAATTTAGGAGGCAAAGACCTGGCCAATTGACTTGAAGAGATCACTACTTGATTACACTACCAAGAAATATGATCCAACAGAATGGGGAGATTATTGAACAATATAATTAATATTGGTACAAGCTAAATATTGCTTAAAAACTATCTAAAACAACTAGAATAGTACATTGACAGAGAACTCCTAGAAGTTCAGGCTAGGTTTAGCTGAGGACGTGGCACCAGGGATATCATTGCTGATGTCAGATAGATCCTGGCTGAAAGCAGAGAATGCCAGAATATCTAGTTATACTTTATTGACTATGCAAATAATTTTATTGTATAGAGCACACACATAACAAACTAAGGTTCACATTAAAAGAATAGTAATCCCAGAACACTTAATTTTGCTCATGCAAAACCTACACTTAGATCAAGAGCTTTTGTGCTAGGAACACCACATGATTTGAAATCAGGAAAATATGTTTCAGGGTTGTATTCTCTTATATTTATTCAGTCTATATGCTGAGAAAATTATTTGAGAAGCTAGACTCTCTATAAAGAAGAATGTGGCATCAGGATCAGAGGAAGACTTATCAACAACCTGCCTTATGCAGCTGTCATAATCTTATTTGTTAAAAGCGAGGAGAACTTGAAGTTTGCAGCAGAAGATTAAAGACTACAATCTTCAATGTAGATTACATTTCAACATGAAGGTAGACAATATCATGATAGATGGAGAAAAGATTGAAACTGTCATTACTTCATCTTACTTGGATCCACAAACAACACACTTGGTACCAGATATCAGGAGATGTATTGCATTGGGAAAGTCTGCTGTCTTGGACCTCTCCTAATTGCTGAGGAGCAATGATGTCAATTTGAGAACTGAAGTGTTTCTGATTCAGTCCATGGTCTTCTCAATCACTTCTAATGTTCCTGAGATCTGGAAAAGGAATAAAGATTACAGGATACATATCAATGCCTTTGAACTGTGATGCTGGAGAACAGTACAAAATATCCTATGGGCTGCCAAAAGAACAAACAGATATGTCTTGGAGAAAGGCAGATAGAGTTTTCCTTGGGGTGAAGATGACAAAATTTTGTCTTACATATTGCTGAAACTGAGGAGGACCAGAAGCACCTGCTGCAGAGGGTCAAGGACTGCAGCCTCCAATATGGATCTAGGCTCAATGTCAAGAAGACAAAGATTCTCACCACTGGACTAATTGGCGGCATCAGGATGGATGGTGAAGAGATTGAGATTGTACACAGCTTTAGTTTGCTTGGCTCCACAGTCA